>NC_088403.1:32205207-32222707 GCF_034236695.1 Oncorhynchus nerka | reverse complement strand
CCTGGTTCAAGCCCAGGTAGGAGTGAGGAGAGGGACAGAAGCTATACTGTTACACTGGCAATACTAAAGTGCCTATAAGAACATCCAATAGTCAAAGGTATATGAAATACAAATGGTATAGAGAGAAATCATCCAATAATTCCTATAATAACTACAACCTAACACTACTTACCTGGGAATATTGAAGACTCAGGTTAAAAGGAACCACCAGCTTTCTCATGTTCTGAGCAAGGAACTTAGACTTTAGCTTTCTTACATGGCACACATTGCACTTTTACTTTCTTCTCCAACACTTTGTTTTTGCATTATTTAAGCCAAATTGAACATGATTCATTATTTATTTGAGGCTAAATAGATTTTTATTGATGTATTATATTAAGTTAAAATAAGTGTTCATTCAGTATTGTTGTAATTGTCATTATTACAAATACATTTTAAAAATAGACCGATTAATCGGTATCAGCCTTTTTTTTGTCCTCCAATAATCAGTATTGAAAAATCATAAATCGGTCGACCTCAAACAACACACACACACACACACACACACACGTCCATTATCTCTTCAACAGACTTTATAACTGGTTTTAGTTGTTTAAGTTTACACTGAAAACGTTTTTCAATCCCGAAATGTACACTGCTATTAAAAACCGCCCAAGGATTTCAATAGCAGGAAAATCCCTGGAAACAGAGGGGGGTTGGAGGGAAGGAGAGAGAAAGCCATAGGTCCTCAATGCCACCCATGTCACAGCAGCACAACACAGTGTAGCTGAACCGAGACCCAACACGTCCATAAGAGTTATTGTCATACACCCTCTCAGCCAGGGCCTGCATGGGGCATTGCATCCCCATTCATAAAGCTGCACTGGGAGGGGACAGAAAGACTAAGACGTGCAGTAAAATGACACCATATGTTTAAGACTTGCACCAAAACGCTCACAGTGTGACCAGTGGCATATTTAAAATAAAATAAATACATTTAGTAGACTTCACTGATGACTAGTCCATATGTGCTGAAACAGCCATTTCTTTCAGAATATCATTACTGGAACTCTAAGCAAACACTTCCAAAATAAAGCAGGACTTTTCTTCTCACTGTCTCCAACGGTACATTTTAGTGTGAATAATTCATTAAGGACTTCACTGGTAATGCAAACATCAACAGTGGGTCTCCCAGGACTAAACAAAATGACACATTAATATTTGATACAGACCTCAAAATAACAGCAGAGACAGCATAATGTTTGTACGAGGAAGGGAGGGGAGTGGGATATGATACACTGTAAAGGGCTTTGAACATGTCAATACCATGGGTCTGCACTTCCTCTCGGTCTCTCTGTGATGTCACTTCCTGTTTCCTGTCAGAGTGGGCATCCAGGTGTAGGTAGAGAGAGACAGCTGAGTGGGCTGGCATGAGGCAGGAGGACAGTGTGCTAGCTAGAGTACAGCATGAATCATAACATTGTGATGACTAGGGTTGTTCCATCACCATTCTATAGGCCGGGGTTTGTTATACGTCTACAGTTCTATCAGTCACACTTGAGCTCATTGATGGGATGTACGGGTAACTGCCAAAATAAAAGGAAACACTTGAGTAAATGAGGGATGAGGGATATGAGGGACACAAAACATATTGAAAGCAGGTGCTTCCTGTTAATTAAGCAATTATCATCCCACCATGCTTAGAGTCATGTATTAAAAATGCCCAGTTGCCCATTACCTTGGCTAATATACCTAGAAGAGATCTCAGTGACCTTTAAAGAGGAGTCTCAAAGGAGCTGTGTGTGTGTGTGTGTGTGTGTGTGTGTGTGTGTGTGTGTGTGTGTGTGTGTGTAAGAATGGTGTTGCATCCCACCAACAGAATTCCAGACGCTTGTAGAATATATGCCAAGGCACATTGAAGCTGTTCTGGCTCGTGGTGCCCCAATGCCATAGAAGAGATGCACCTGCCATACTGTAGAAGGCCATGAGAAGACGGGATCGTTTGAATGCAGTATTTCTGTAGTGAAACTGGGGCACAAATCAAATTTATTTATATAGCCCTTCGTACATCAGCTGATATCTCAAAGTGCTGTACAGAAACCCAGCCTAAAACCCCAAACAGCAAGCAATGCAGATGTAGAAGCACGGTGGCTAGGAAAAACTCTAGAAAGGCCAAAACCTAGGAAGAAACCTAGAGAGGAACCAGGCTATGTGGGATGGCCAGTCCTCTTCTGGCTGTGCCGGGTGGAGATTATAACAGAACATGGCCAAGATGTTAAAATGTTCATAAATAGTCTAGTCTACTAACCACCATATACAGAGGTGCACAGACAGAGAGAGATTTACCTCAGATTACACAGACCCACAAAGAATTCGAAAGCAAATCCAATTTTGATAAACTCCCATATTTACTACATAAATACAGCAGTGTGCCATCACAGCAGCAATGTTTGTGACCTGGTGCCACAAGAAAAGGGCAACCAGTGAAGAAGAAACACCATTGTAAATACAAACCATATTTATGTTAATTACTTTCCTTTTTGTACTTTAACTATTTGCATCATTACAACACTATATATATACATACGACATACAACAAACACTGTATATATACACATACGACATACGACACTGTATCTAGACATACGACACTGTATCTAGACATACGACACTGTATCTAGACATACGACACTGTATCTAGACATACGACACTGTATCTAGACATACGACACTGTATCTAGACATACGACACTGTATCTAGACATACGACACTGTATATAGACATACGACACTGTATCTAGACATACGACACTGTATCTAGACATACGACACTGTATATAGACATACGACATACGACACTGTATATAGACATACGACACTGTATATAGACATACGACACTGTATATAGACATACGACACTGTATATAGACATACGACACTGTATATAGACATACGACAACACTGTATATAGACATACGACACTGTATATAGACATACGACACTGTATATAGACATACGACACTGTATATAGACATACGACACTGTATATAGACATACGACATACGACACTGTATATAGACATACGACACTGTATATAGACATACGGCACTGTATATAGACATACGGCACTGTATATAGACATACGGCACTGTATATAGACATACGGCACTGTATATAGACATACAACACTGTATATAGACATACGGCACTGTATATAGACATACGGCACTGTATATAGACATACGACACTGTATATAGACATACGACACTGTATCTAGACATACGACACTGTATCTAGACATACAACACTGTATGTAGACATATGACATACGACACTGTATGTAGACATACGACACTGTATATAGACATACGACACTGTATATAGACATACGACACTGTATATAGACATACGACACTGTATGTAGACATACGACACTGTATGTAGACATATGACATTGTATGTAGACATACGACACTGTATGTAGGCATACGACACTGTATTTAGACATACGACATTGTATGTAGACATACGACATTGTTTATAGACATACGACATACGACACTGTATATAGACATACGACACTGTATATAGACATACGACACTGTATCTAGACATACGACATACAACACTGTATATAGACATACAACACTGTATATAGACATACAACACTGTATATAGACATACGACACTGTATATAGACATACGACACTGTATATAGACATACGACACTGTATGTAGGCATACGACACTGTATGTAGGCATACGACACTGTATGTAGACATACGACACTGTATGTAGACATACGACACTGTATATAGACATACAACATACAACACTGTATATAGACATACAACACTGTATATAGACATACGACATACGACACTGTATATAGACATACGACATACGACACTGTATATAGACATACAACACTGTATATAGACATACGACATACGACACTGTATATAGACATACGACATACAACACTGTATATAGACGTACGACATACAACACTGTATATAGACATACGACATACAACACTGTATATAGACATACGACATTTCTTTATTCTTTCGTGAGCAATGTTTTCTGTTCTTTTTTTGTTATTTCACTTTTGTTTAATATCCATTTCACTTGTTCTGGCAATGTTAATAATAATAATAATAATATATAATAATAATACGTTTCCCATGCCAATAAAGCCCTTAAATTAAAATTGAGAGAGAGAGAGAAAACAGGCAGAAGTTTACAGAGAGGGAATGAAATATGGAAACCAGTGGGCAGATAGCTGCCTTTCTCTCTCTCTCTCTCTCCATCTCTCCTCTCCTACGCAGTGTGATTGCATACCTCCCTCTCTCTACCTGGCAGTGTGAGTCTTGCTGTATAATTCACAAACAGCAGCCAGGTCACTAATTTCACTCTCTGTAGCAGAGTAGATATGTCAGGTTGTAGTTGTGTTCATAGTATCCACAAGCAGCCCCTGTGTGTGTGTGTGTGTGTGTGTGTGTGTGTGTGTGTGTGTGTGTGTGTGTGTGTGTGTGTCTTTGTCCTGGATGTGTGTGGATAAATGACAGCGAGAGAGGAGAGTGACGTGGTTGGGTCAGGGTGAGAGAGAGCCACATCCACCATCATTACACAGACATTTTATGTCACTGGAAGGGAGAGAGGCTCTAATCAAACCTCAATCACTAATACCTGGAAGAGCATGTATGCTCCGCTGGGCTGGCTTTCCCCACTAATGTGACCTCATCAGGCGCACACGTGTGCGTGCAAGCGTGTGTGTGTGTGTGTGTGTCTGTGTGTATAGCCTCTGTAAAGTTCCAGCCTCTCTGTGTCCCCTGAGAGTTGTCTCTCAGACGAGGCAGAAGAGAGGATGTTGCTGTCATTTTAAACATCCTGTTTAAAGCATAGAGCTCTAGCAGCAAGGCATTCATCTTCAGATGACACATCTCGGTCCACTGATGCTGCATACACTTAGCATATCTCAGGTGACATATTACCGCAGGCTAAATCAGTGGTAAAACCCCAGCATTTTGTAATGACAGTCTGCAATTGGCACGTTGATGTTGTCATTTTGTTTTCAGGCCAGGACACATTGTATCGATCGATGCAGACTGAAACAAAATACTAATGTACAACAACATGAATGAACCTCAATATATAAAGCACAATACATCAATTTAATGTGTAATAGAACATGCTGTAAAATGTGCAAAGTCGTAATGGATCACGGATGACTTTCAAATCTGCCTCCAGTGCGTCCTGAAATGGAAGGCAATCTCATGTCACGAAGGAGACAGTGTGACAACCATTGTTCGGGAGAGAGACTTTGTGAGCTAAAAAGGCCAGGAGTGATGAATCAGATTCACTGTCAGTCATACAATGACCACTCACTCTAACTACTGTTTGCAGATATGTTTTCCACATGACTGCTCTGCTGCTGAACTGGTGCCGTGTGTGCGTGTGTGTGCGTGTGTGTGTGTGTACGTGCCTCTATCCGTCTGCCTGCCTGTCTGTAGCACCTCTTGGTGAGACTACAGGAAAATACCAGTTTCCAACCATAGAACGTATCACTAAGAGTCGAAGCAGACATTCACATCCTTACAAATGGATCTGAGAGCATTACGAGTCTAGACTCATCTCGGTGAATGTGCTATAGTGTATAATACAATTGCCTGGGAGGACCAAAAAAAAAAAAACACCCTCACTATAATTGAGTCTCCCGCACATTAAAATGTCAGAGAGAAAGGACAGGGAACAGGCTCATCGACAGAGAGTGGGATGAAATAATGAGGGAGGAGAAGGGGATGAAGCTCATTATGAGTTTAAGAAACGGGTCGCCTGACCTTAATCGTAAACAGCGAGTTTGCGGTGAGTAAGATGTTGCTAGGGGCAACCAGGCCATTCAAGCTCAGTGTCTGAGTCTCAGATAGTTTGGAGTAGTATAGTGCACTACTTTGATAAGTAGGGACAAATGGTCTGAGTGGAAAGTAGTGCACTATATGGGAAATAGGCACTGAAAAGTGGGTAACTATATGGGAATGTCATTTGACATTCCCGTGTATTTTCCCTTCTTAGTGCAGTACCTCTATACTGCTCCAACTGGAATCCTGCATTTTGGTTCTACAGCCAGGAAGAGTCATGCTATGCTGAACTGATCCCCTCAAGAATTCCACAAGAGAAGAAATGCTATTGAGAGGGGAGGTGCCAACGGGAAGGGGAAGAGGAATAGTGGTGCGTGTAATGAAGGCATGGGATTAGATGCATGTTGTGATTCAGCTGCACGACATCAAAGAGAGAGAGAGAGATGCTTCGTTACCAAATCCAATAAGATGAAGGTGACAGACAAGCTGACTGAGTAGAGATTCTACCCAGCTGATTCTTGCTACCTAACTTCTAGGTTCTCTCCTACAGACATACTAGTTCTACTGATTGTCAGGCTCTGTCACAATGCACATGGGGAAATTCAAAAAAACTATTTCGGTCAAGTGAATCAGACAGCAGCGGTTAAAGCTCTCTTGCCTGACAGAGCTTTCAGAGACCTTATGCCCCTCATACACACAGCTGGCCTGGAGGAGACGCACACGCGCACACGGCAATGAGATTCTGCATGCTCTAACTGCCTCTCTGTCAGTCAGAATCAGGCCCAGTGGTTAGATTACATAACTACATCCTCACGAGTGTGTGTGTGTGTGTGTGTGTGTGTGTGTGTGTGTGTGTGTGTGTGTGTGTGTGTGTGTGTATGCATAACTAGACATCCTCCCGGCTGTATGCACGGCTGAAAGACCATGGGAATAACCACTCCGAGCTAAAAATCCACTCTCTTTTTGCCATTCTGTTGCCTGAATAGGTTTGAGACTGGAGGAGTACGGACATGAAAAAAGGTGGTTAAAGTGTCTGTTAAAGGAAAAAATGTAAATGTTCCCTGTCTGTTCTGTTTAAAAGCACGCTGACACCCAGGCTCAAGGTGTAGACACGGCGAAGTCTCCTTATATTTGAGTGTAAACGACCTCAGCCAAGAGGTCTGGACCTTTATGGCAGGCACAAGGAGGACATTGCTGCTTGCTGGTTCAAGCCCCTCTCCGGCCGTTCCCCCTGAATCGCTACAATGGTATGGCTATTGCCTTCCCTCGTCGTTGTGAGTAATGTTGACTGGATGAGAGACAGAAGTGTCTGCAACTCGGGATTACATTCACAGCTCTGTTAAGGCTGTTACGACTGAAGGACAGGCTCTCTCTCCAACCCACACAATATAATAGCTGTCCTGCAATAAACCCCTCTGTTTGGACTATCAATCATCACCAAGCGACAGCAGGTTCTGGTTCCTATTGTTTTATATCTGGTGAGGTCAGCCCATGTAAGATCCTTTCTCCTCACACCGGAGTCACACACACACACGCAGACAGATCAACTGTCAAATTAATAATACCCGTTTGATGTTTCGGTGTGTGTGTGTGTGTGGTGACCAACACATCCAAGTGTAATGGAAAAATAGCATTACCATAGCATACCATTATCATAGCATAACATTATCATAGTAATACACAGTCCAGCATTGTAATGGATGGATTATAATGCTAATGCATAATGGATAATATGTAAATGGTTCTTTACCAGGTGTTCAAAGTGCTTTATATTGTACGGGCCACAATGTTAATCAGATAGTATGAGAATACAAGGCAAAGAGAGAAATGGTAATAAAATGAAACCTTGCACTTGTTTCTCATTATGTAAATGTTCCAGACAATTATCAGCCACAATCAGACCTGCCTGCAGTCCCCATGACTACGGACCAAACACGTGTGTGTCTCTTTCTCTTCTGTGTGCGTGCATGTGCACACAAGTACGTGCGTACCTGAGGACAACTGCATACTACGAAGTGGAAGAAGGATAACTGTGAGCCAGCCAGCCAACCAACTTTCCTTCTCCTAAAATCAGAGATATTTTTTCCTTCCCGCCTAGACCCAGGGGATATATCAGACAGGGTAGTGAACGGCCCGGAACCTTTTATTCTGGCTACAACAAATCCCAGGCAAATAACGTTTCAAAGAGGAACCGCTATGCCTCCGTATCATTATGCAGGAGTTAGCAGCCATGCTGCGTTCACCTTGACAGCTCGTGTGTGTGTGTGTGTGTGTGTGTGTGTGTGTGTGTGCGTGTCATCTTGGCCATGTTCTGTTATAATCTCCACCCGGCACAGCCAGAAGAGGACTGGCCACCCCTCATAGCCTGGTTCCTCTCTAGGTTTCTTCCTAGGTTTTGTTTTTCCTAGCCACCGTGCTTCTACACCTATATTGCTTGCTGTTTGGGGTTTTAGGCTGGGTTTCTGCACAGCACTTTGAGATATCAGCTGATGTACGAAGGGCTATATAAATACATTTGATTTGATTTGTGTATGTGTGTGTGCTAGCCCAGTCATCTTCCTTCCATAACATCACAGCTGGGCTCTCAGTGTGTGCGTTGGTACATTTGTGAGTGTGTTTTTGTGTGTGCTTAGCTAACAGTCACCTTCCTCAGCAGCTAAGAGCAGCTCTCAGATCATCAGAGACACAGGTCCCTTGCTTCTGAAACATACCACACAGTGTCACTGTGGACAAACATGAGAAAGGAAACTAAAGAAACGGGAGAGGAGGAAAACATGAGAGGAAACTAAAGAAACAGGAGAGGAGGAAAACATGAGAGAGGAAACTAAAGAAACGGGAGAGGAGGAAAACATGAGAGGAAACTAAAGAAACAGGAGAGGAGGAAAACATGAGAGGAAACTAAAGAAACAGGAGAGGAGGAAAACATGAGAGGAAACTAAAGAAACAGGAGAGGAAGAAAACATGAGAGAGGCAATTAAAGAAACGGGAGAGGAGGAAAAACATGAGAGAGGAAACTAAAGAAAAGGGAGAGGAGGAAAAACGAGAGAGGAAACTAAAGAAAAGGGAGAGGAGGAAAACATGAGAGAGGCAACTAAGGAAATGGGAGAGGAGGAAAACATGAGAGGAAACTAAGGAAATGGGCGAGGAGGAAAACATGAGAGGAAACTAAAGAAACAGGAGAGGAGGAAAACATGAGAGGAAACTAAAGAAACGGGAGAGGAGGAAAACATGAGAGAGGAAACTAAAGAAACAGGGGAGGAGGAAAACATGAGAGGGGAAACTAAAGAAACGGGAGAGGAGGAAAACATGAGAGAGGAAACTAAAGAAACAGGAGAGGAGGAAAACATGAGAGAGGAAACTAAAGAAACGGGAGAGGAGGAAAACATGAGAGAGGAAACTAAAGAAACGGGAGAGGAGGAAAACATGAGAGAGGAAACTAAAGAAACGGGGGAGGAGGAAAACATGAGAGGGGAAACTAAAGAAAAGGGAGAGGAGGAAAATATGAGAGGGGAAACTAAAGAAACGGGAGAGGAGGAAAATATGAGAGGGGAAACTAAAGAAACGGGAGAGGAGGAAAATATGAGAGGGGAAACTAAAGAAACATGAGAGGAAGAAAACATGAGAGAGGAAATTAAAAAGAAACTGGAGAGGAGGAAAACATGAGAGGAAACTAAAGAAAAGGGAGAGGAGGAAAACATGAGAGAGGAAACTAAAGAAACGGGAGAGGAGGAAAACATGAGAGGGGAAACTAAAGAAAAGGGAGAGGAGGAAAACATGAGAGAGGAAACTAAAGAAATGGGAGAGGAGGAAAACATGAGAGAGGAAACTAAAGAAACGGGAGAGGAGGAAAACATGAGAGAGGAAACTAAAGAAACGGGGGAGGAGGAAAACATGAGAGGAGAAACTAAAGAAAAGGGAGAGGAGGAAAATATGAGAGGGGAAACTAAAGAAACGGGAGAGGAGGAAAATATGAGAGGGGAAACTAAAGAAACGGGAGAGGAGGAAAATATGAGAGGGGAAACTAAAGAAACGGGAGAGGAGGAAAATATGAGAGGGGAAACTAAAGAAACATGAGAGGAGGAAAACATGAGAGAGGAAACTAAAGAAACAGGAGAGGAGGTAAAAGAGCTGCGGTTGCCCTACAGCTCACACCACCAGGAGGAACTGTGGTGAATATCAACACAACAGACCATATTCACACCGCCTGGGGTCAGGCTGGGTGAAAGGGGATAATGTATTACGAAGCAGATGTGAGGGATTTGGAAGATCATTGCTGATGGACCTTTGGGGAAACAAGAGTATATCTACAGGATAGTAATGTAGGCCGCTAAATCTCTGTTTTCAGAACATTTCAGCAAGGAGCTAAGTCCCTGTAGGTTAGCGTGGGGAATGAGGTACCTGGAAGCACACTCCAACATTCTACCAGAAGACACAATTTATTCTGCAAAAAAATGCATCACTTTATAGTTTTGGCCTTGGAGAAAGAATCTGTCTTTTAACATCACACCTCAACAACACCCGTCAACTAAGGATAGAAGCTGAGCCAAGAACAGAAATGAGACACACAGAGAACAGAGGCTTTCCATCTCCCCTCGAGAGGTAAAATCAACCTTATTAAATGATTACATTTCCACACACATCTGCACCTCATTAGCATCAGCAAACAGCTCTTCTGCAAAGAAGAGAATCGACCGTAACAATTACATTTCATTACCTTCCCCTCTCCCAGTGGGTCCATTGGTTTCCACTTACTCAAACACAAATGTGACTTCACTCAGGTGCCACGACGACGCTTCATATTAGACGTCTTTATTGTGGTAGCAGTTGGATTCACAGCGGTCCGGTCTGTCTGTTTACCTGATAAATATCATCATTAAATTGCCGAGGCAACGGGTGGGGATTACAGAGGCATTTTAACTGCCATCTGAAACATCTTCTCTTCTCTCACTGTAGGAAGTCAGAGTCTTTTAACAATAACAGATTGAGGAAAATAACTACGTTGCCTCGTCTCATCTACAGTTGAAGTCATTAAAACTAGTTTTTCAACCACTCCACAAATGTTTTGTTAACAAACTATAGTTTTGGCTACTTTGTGCATGACACAAGTCATTTTTACAACAATTGTTTACACACAGATTATTTCACTTAAAATTCACTGTATCACTATTCCGGTAGGTCAGAAGTTAATATACACTAAGTTGACTGTGCCTTTAGACAGCTTGGAAAATTCAAAAAAATTGATTCATTGGCTTTAGAAGCTTCAGGTAGGCTAATTTACAAAATGTGAGTCAATTGGAGGTGTACCTGTGGATGTATTTCAAGGCCTACCTTCCCACTCAGTGCCTCTTTGCTTGACATCATGGGAAAATCAAAAGAAATCAGCCAAACGCCTGAAGGTACCACGTTCACTCTGTACAAACAATAATATGCAAGTATAAACACCACAGGACCACGCAGCAGTCAAACCGCTCAGGATGGAGATGCGTTCTGTCTCCTAGAGATGAGCGTACTTTGGTGCGAAAAGTGCAAATCAACCCAGAACAACAGCGAAGGACCTTGTGAAGATGCTGGAGGAAACAGGTATAAATGTATCTATATCCACAGTAAAACGAGTCCTATATCGACATAACCTGAAAGGCCACTCAGCAAGGAAGAAGCCACTGCTCCAAAACAGCCATTAAAAAGCCAGACTATGGTTTGCAACTGCACATGGGGACAAAGATCGTACTTTTTGGAGAAATGTCCTCTGGTTCGATGGCATCATGAGGAGCTAAAATTATGTGGATACATTGAAGCAACATCTCAAGACATCAGTCAGGAAGTTAAAGCTTGGTCGCAAATGGGTCTTCCAAATAGACAATGACCCCCAGCATACTTCCAAAGTTGTGGAAAAATGGCTTAAGGACAACAAGGTCAAGGTATTGGAGTGGCCATCACAAAGCCCAGACCTCAATCCTATAGAAAATGTGTGGGCAGAACTGAAAAAGCGTGTGCGAGCAAGGAGGCCTACAAACCTGACTCAGTTACAATAGCTCTGTCAGGAGGAATGGGCCAAAATTCACCCAACTTATTGTGTGAAGCTTGTGGAAGGCTACCTGAAACGTTTGACCCAAGTTAAACAATATAAAGGTAATGCTACCAAATACTAATTGAATGTATGTAAACTTCTGACCCAATGGGAATGTGATGAAAGAAATAAAAGCTGAAATAAATCGTTCTCTCTACTATTATTCTGACATTTAACATTCTTAAAATAAAGTGGTGATCCTAACTGACCTAAAACAGGGATTGTTTTACTAGGATTAAACGTCAGGAATTGTGAAAAACTGAGTTGAAATGTATTTGGCTAAGGTATATGTAAACTTCCGACTTCAACTGTATAGTTAGGAGTTTTAAACAATCTCACCAAATGATCCTCTAAATGAACCCTCAACATCAGAGAAGACTCAGTGTAGAATGACAATACAGTAGCCTGCAGGAGATTATTTTCACCCCTAGCCTGATTACACAGCACGGGGGCTGCTGTTAATGGTATGTTCCTGGGGGAACCAAAATAGAGTACAAGACCATTATATGATATGGAGAACTAGAGCCAGAGTGGAGGGAGTTTTGGGGCTGGGTTTCACATAGCCGCACAGCACAGATGGTTACACAATCACACCTTAAAACCTGTTGCGACTCTAGGGGCAGTATTTTCATTTTTGGATAAAAACGTTCCCGTTTTAAACAAGATATTTTGTCACGAAAACATGCTCGACTATGCATATAATTGACAGCTTTGGATAGAAAACTCTGACGTTTCCAAAACTGCAAAGATATTGTCTGTGAGTGCAACAGAACTGATGTTACAGGCGAAACCCAGATAAAAATTCAATCAGGAAGTGCCGCATTTTTTGAAACCGCCTCATGCCAATGACTCCTTATATGGCTGTGAATGAGCTACGAATGAGCTTACATTTTCTACGTATTCCCCAAGGTGTCTACAGCATTGTGACGTCTTTTTACGCATTTATGTTGAAGAATAGCCGTAAAGGACCACATTTAGCAAGTGGTCACATGATGGCTCCCGCAGAAAATCTTGCGTAAAGTACACAAGTAGCCATTTTTCCAATCGCTTCTTATGAGAAACCAATTGTCCCGACGGATATATTATCGAATAGATATGTGAAAAACACCTTGAGGATTGATTCTAAACAACGTTTGCCATGTTTCTGCCGATATTATGGAGCTAATTTGGAAAAAGTTTGGCGTTGTAGTAGTGACTGCATTTTCCGGTCGATTTCTCAGCCAAACGTGAAGAACAAACTGAGCTATTTCGCCTACAAAAATGATATTTTTGGAAAAAAGGAACATTTGCTATCTAACAGAGTCTCCTGAGTGAAAACATCCGAAGTTCTTCAAAGGTAAATGATTTAATTTGATTGCTTTTCTTATTTTCGTGAAAATGTTGCCTGCTGGTAGCAGAGCCTAGCCATAGCATTATGCCATGATAAACTTACACAAATGCTTGTCTAGCGTTGGCTGTAAAGCATATTTTGAAAATCTGAGATGACAGTGTGATTAACAAAAGGCTAAGCTGTGTCTCAATATATTTATTTTGTGATTTTCATGAATAGGAAGATTTTCTAGAAAGATTTATGTCCGCTGCGTTATGCTAATTAGTTTGAGGCTATGGTTACGCTCCCGCATGTTTTAAAAAAACAATTTATTTAAATTTGACCTTTATTTTACTAGGCAAGTCAGTTAAGAACAAATTCTTATTTTCAATGACGGCCTAGGAACAGTGGGTTAACTGCCTGTTCAGGGGCAGAACGACAGATTTGTACCTTGTCAGCTCGGGGATTCGAACTTGCAACCTTTCGGTTACTAGTCCAACACTCTAACCACTAGGCTACCCTGCCGCCTCATGTGGGTTTGAGAGTCATGAGAAGTTAACTGCACTCAGCTCGACAGCTCCCCCTATCTCTCAGTCTCTCCTGGGAGTGTATGTATTTGTCTGTGTGTGTTTTCCCCGTGGCAATCTCTGTCCAATGACAGAGAGACACAGTGCGTGTGTTACAGACAGAGTGTGTGTGTGTGTGTGTGTGTTGACAGTGTGTGTGTGTTCGTGCGCGTTCGTGTGTGTTCTCTGCTGTGGTCTCCAGAAAGCGTTGATCAGTGAGTAGCCCGTAGGCAGCAGACACAGGTAGACAGGCTGTAAGAGGTCTCTACAGACTCATTACAGATGAGGCAGGCAGGCAGTATTGAGAGAGACTGGCTGTGTTATCTGAAACGCCTCCCCGCACACACACACACGCACACAAATATGCAGTAATTAGGCAAAAATGTAAAACAGCTGTCATTAGTCTAAAATTGCTCATGGCAAAAATTAAACTCTCAGCCCATCATGTATTGTCCTTGGTGCATCAGTGGTCTGTCATTCCCTGACAACAAAGTTATTTTTTACTAATAGGTGTATTTAATTGATAGCAATGTCAAAATAGTTCCCCAAAAACGACACTCCTGTAACGCGTTCATCTTAATGGTTCTATATAATTACTGTATAGTAAGTTACAGATGTCAACGCACCTGTGTGCTGAATTTAACAGCACTTAAAAATACACTACACAGCGTAGTGTGTGTGAACACCCCTTCAAATGAGTGGATTCGGCTATTTCAGCCACACCCGTTGCTGACAGGTGTATAGAATCGCGCACACAGCCATGCAATCTCCATAGACAAACATTGGCAATAGATTGGCCCGTACTGAAGAGCACAGTGACTTTCAACGTGCCACCGTCATAGGATGCCACCTTTCCAACAAGTCAGTTCGTCAAATTTCTGCCCTGCTAGAGCTGCTCCGGTCAACTGTAAGTGCTGCTATTGTGAAGTGGAAACGTCTAGGAGCAACAACAGCTCAGTCACGAAGCCACACAAGCTCACAGAACGGGACTGCCGAGTGCTGAAACATGTACAAAAAAAATGTGTCTGTCCTCGATTGCAATACACACTACCAAACTGCAATGTCAGTCAGCACAATAACTGTTCGTCGGAAGCTTCATGAAATGGGTTTCGATGGCCGAGCAGCCGCACACAAGCCTAAGATCACCATGCGCAATTCCAAGCGTTGGCTGGAGTGGTGTAAAGCTCTCCACCATTGGACTCTGGAGCAGTGAAAATGTGTTCTCTGGAGTGATGAATCACTCTTCACCATCTGGCAGTCCGACGGACTTTGGCGGATGCAAGGAGAACGCTACCTGCCCCAATGCATAGTGCCAACTGTACAGTTTGGTGGGGCTGTTTTTCATGGTTCAGGCTCCTTAGTTCCAGTGAAGGGAAATCTTAACACTAAAGCATACAATGACATTCTAGATGATTCTGTGCTTCCAACTTTGTGGCAACAGTTTGGGAAAGGCCCTTTCCTGTTTCAGAATGACAATGCCCTCGTGCACAAAGTGAGGTCCATACAGAAATGGTTTGTCGAGATCGGTGTGGAAGAACTTGACTGGCCTGCACAGAGCCCTGACCTCAACCCCATCGAACACCATTCAGATGAATTGGAACACATACTGCGAGCCAGGCGTAATCGATCAACATCAGTGCCCGACCTCACTAATGCTCTTGTGGCTGAATGGAATTAAGTCCCCGCAGCAAAGGGGGAACGAACTCTATAATAAAGCCCATGATTTTGGAATGAGATGTTCGACGAGCAGGTGTCCACATACCAGCTGTACACTGAGTGTACAAAACATCAGGAACACCTTCCTAATATTGAGTTGCACCCCCTCTTTTGCCCTCAATTCATCGGGGTATGGACTCTACAAAGTGTCGAAAGCATTCTACAGGGATGCTGGCCCATATTGACTCCAATGCTTCCCACAGTTGTGTCAAGTTGACTGGATGTCCTTTGGATGGTGGACCATTCTTGATACACACGGGCTACTGTTGAGAGTGAAAAACCCAGCAGTGTTGCAGTTCTTTACACAAACTGGTGTGCCTGGCAGCTTCTACCATACCCCGTTCAAAGGCATTTAAATTGTTTGTCTTGCACATTAACCCTCTGGTGGCACACATATACAAGTCATATCTCAATTGTCTCAAGGCTCAAAAATCCTTCTTTAACCTGTCTCCTCCCCTTCATCTACTGATTGAAGTGGATTTAACAAGTGGCGTCAACAAGGGATCCTAGCTTTCACTTGGATTCACCTGGTTAGATCATGGAAAGAGCAGGTGTCCCTAATGTTTTGTACACCGAGTTAATGTTATGCTCCTGCTGTACATAGTGCAAATAAATACTATACACTGGGATGTACTAAACCCTGACTGCGCTTTGGACACAAAAACAGGCAACAGACATAATATCAACACATCCATACTCAAACAACCTCCAGAGCTTACCATGAACACAGTGTTTCTGGTCGATACGGAGAACATGTGAAGAATACTGCTCGTAAGGAGGGCTTCTCTCCCCCCCCCCTTACTTCCCTGCTCTCCTCCAGTCTCCCTATATCCTCCAGAGTTTAGTGACAGCTGCACACATTTGGAGTCACCGAAGGGAGGATCAGCGAGTGAGGGAAGAGAGAAAACAAGGGAGGGGATGAATACATTCTCTCCCTCTCTCTCTCCACTTAACAGACGCTTTCATCCAAAGCGACTTGCAATCATGCGTGCATACGTTTGTACGTACGGGTGGCCCCAGTGGGAATTGAACCCACAACCCTTGGGTGTTGCAAGCACCATGCTCTACTGACTGAGCAACACAGCTAAAGCTTTATGTCTTTATTTCTGCAAACACTTGAGTGATGACTGAGTCACACAGACAGACTGCTCTGATGAACTATGTCACATTTATGGCCCAGCTCTGACTGCATGTGTGGGTATGGATGTGGCTTTGCAGACCTGCGAGCCACAGCGGCCCCTCATGAGTTTTTTTGTGGCCCCCATCAAAGTTGCCCATCCCTGGGTTAGACACTGAGCTACATTAGGGGGACCACTGGTACTGACGCTACGGTCACAAGACGCAGGCCTCCTAATTGTCCCTAGAATTTCTAAGCAAACAGCTGGAGGCAGGGCTTTCTCCTATAGAGCTCCATTTTTATGGAGCGGTCTGCCTACCCATGTCAGAGACGCAAACTCGGTCTCAACCTTTAAGTCTTTACTGAAGACTCATCTCTTCAGTGGGTCATATGATTGAGTGTAGTCTGGCCCAGGAGTGGGAAGGTGAACGGAAAGGCTCTGGAGCAACGAACCGCCCTTGCTGTCTCTGCCTGGCCGGTTCCCCTCTTTCCACTGGGATTCTCTGCCTCTAACCCTATTACAGGGGCTGAGTCACTGGCTTACTGGGGCTCTCTCATCTCTGGGGTCAGTTTGTTATATCTGGAGTAGTTCTCCTGTCCTATTCGGTGTCCTGTGTGAATCTAAGTGTGCGTTCTCTAATTCTCTCCTTCTCTCTTTCTTTCTCTCTCTCGGAGGACCTGAGCCCTAGGACCATGCCCCAGGACTACCTGACATGATGACTCCTTGCTATCCCCAGTCCACCTGGTCATGCTGCTGATCCAGTTTCAACTGACCTGAGCCCCAGGACCATGCCCCAGGACTACCTGACATGATGACTCCTTGCTGTCCCCAGTCCACCTGGCCATGCTGCTGCTCCAGTTTCAACTGTTCTGCCTTACTATTA
>NC_088403.1:32107707-32200207 GCF_034236695.1 Oncorhynchus nerka | reverse complement strand
TGAGTTGGACCGCAGAGTGAAGGAAAAACAAGTGCTCAGCATATGTGGGAACTCCTTCAAGACAGTTGGAAAAGCATTCCTCATGAAGCTGGTTGAGAAAATGCCAAGAGTGCAAAGCTGTCATCAAGATACATATTTTGATTTGTTTAACACTTTTTGGGTTACTACATGATTCCCATGTGTTATTTCTGAAGGCGGCAATATTAAATAAGGATAAAATATATATATATATTTTAAATGTCATAGTTTTGACATCTTCCCTGTTATTCTACAATGTAGAAAATAGTAAAAATAAAGAAAAAACCTTGAATGAGTAGGTGTCCAAACTTTTGCCTGGTACTGTAGACTGTAGAGAACTGAACTACATATTAACACATAACATTGCATGACAAATGATCATGCAGCGTTATACAGTATGTAAAGTGTGTGGTGTAAACTACATTCGGAAGACTACCTTGCTTGAGAATTAAACACTAATGTTATCTGTCAGAACTAATGCCTAGGCGTTTAGCTCAATGGGCCAACATGGTCTTTAAGCCAAGCAGAGGACCTGCATTTGATTCCCGTTCAGTTACAGCTTCATTGTATATGGAGGGTCCATTCGTCAGGCTCGAGGTCTCCACCAACAGAAAACAAAATACAACTCCAGACAACTCAACACTGCCCTCTATAGAGTATCTTATATACAAGCACAGCTTCTAAAATACAGATGACGTCATCTGCTCACAAGCCTGCTCTATGATCACAAGCGCCACTTGTGTTTTGATTATTTGTTGTCAGAGAAATACACTTTAAGAAATCCTATCACAGCAAGACTCCAATGAAGTGTTGTACTGTGCCGATCATCAGTACTGTCCTCACAGAACATAACACGGTCAATACAAAAAGTTCTAAAACTTGAGTCCATTTCAAGGTAAAAATGGAAATGTGGCTTTGGCTTTCAGTTCAGATTCAAACCCCAACAATAATATACACGACAAGTACACCAAGAACTACGAAGAACAAATGGAATGTTTTGCTTTCGCACAACGGTAGAAGAACAAGATAAAGCGTTGGGAACGAACAGATATGGTCATAATCCACGTACACACTGGGTGCTGAGACGGTGTTCTGAAGCAAAGCCAGTGTTTGAGGAACACCTCCAGTCAGCTAAATGGAAAAGTGATGGGATGCTGCCAGGACACCCTGGTGGGACCAGGCAGAGAGAAGTCAGGCAGCACACGCCTTCCAACAGGGATTTGTCTCACACACACACATTGTATTAGTCTCCCACTGAGATCATTCTGGGATCACTACACTGCCCAAACGCACAAACAACAGAAACATGCACACACACATACACACACAAAAACAAGGCAGTGTGCACTGCACGCAGACACAATGATAAAAACATACAGATGTGCATAAACAAACAGTCACACATTCACAGTGTAATACACACAAACACACGAAGTTATATGAACAGCCTCCTACGTGACAGTCAAGGAGTCAGGAGGGAAATTAAACAGTGACAGATGTGGCTGACAACAATACCATATAGAGTACAGTGCTGCTGCCAGACTAGTGGTCAGATAACCTCAGATTATAACACGGGTAATGGCCAGAGAGGATGCTGGTGCCCTCTTGTGGTCACACGGAGCTACAAGTGAGGCCCCACCTTTTCCTCCTCCCCTTCCCTCTACCATCCCCTCCCCATCTCATCTGCCCTCCTCTGCCCTACCCAATCAACTCTTCACACAGCAGGGCTCTCTGGAAGTGAATGGAACACGCCAGGTACTCCTGACTTTGGCTTTCAATGAGTTCACTCCATAAGGGAATGGTTCTCTAGCTAACTAATCAACTCTACACAGACATCACAATGGGGTCTCTGAACATCTGACTCAACAGGAGTCTCCCCCTCTCTTTTCACCCTCATCTCTCCCATTCCTGCCTCTTCAAATACGAGATCAGTACATTAATGAAGGAGCCCGTATAATACACATCGAATATCAAAGTGTTAGGGGGGAGGGGGGGGGCTTTTGAAGTGTGGGTCATTTGAATATGGAGATGGCTAGCTTGAAGAAACATGTGATTGAATGACCCATACTACACATTACAATGAGGGCAGAGCTCACGTGTTCTGCAGAATACCCATTCCACACATCTGACTGATCAGGAATCTCTTTCATTTCCCAGGCGGTACACATACAGGCGTCTCAGTGAGCACTCAGTCATTCAGACTGTGTAATTATAGTTAGGAATGGCCCACAGTTCTATCATAAATTACAGTTTCCACACGGTGGATATACATATTGGGTAAAAAAAATGTAAATACTGGAATTAGCACTTCCCACCAGAATGCTATGTTTCATTTATTGAAGCTGAAGAAAGGGAGAGTAATGACAAAAGTTGTACAAACAAGCATGCTATGACAGAAAGTGCCCCGAGCCACCTCTTGCATACCAACTGTGATGTATTCCAACGGACCAGAATCATCATTAGGGACTCATAACTCCGAAGAGAAACAGAAGGAGGTGACCAAACGGTTCCATTCGAACCTGCTCCTCTGGGAGGACTGTGTCAGGTTGATCAACGAGATCTGCCGCTCTGTGTGTCTCTGTTCTCCAGTGCAGTGAGGCCATGTAGCACATAGAGATCAGAAAAGATGGATGGATGGAGGAAGAGAAGAAGGGATGATGTCTATCGCTACGGAATGCTGAGTGATTGTCTCCAATTCGAGTCATTCCCTCGGTGTGTGTGTGTGTGTGTGGCGTTACTCTGAGGTATCAAGAGGAGGTGGGTCAACAGGCAATACATTGTAATTACATTGATGAATATGAAAGTGAGTATATTTCAGTACCACTCTAGAGAGCAACAGGCCCAATGCTTCCACATGGCTGATCTCCTTTTCATCAGTGTGTCGAAATGAATACAGAGTGTAATGAGATCCTATAACGAGACTGTCCAACAGAATCTTTACTCAATACATAATGAATGAATCGAGTGAAGCCTGGCGACCTGTGGATACACACACACACACACACACACACACACACACACACACACACTTGTATTCATGGACACACACACACACACTTGTATTCATGGACACACATATTGATTCCTGAGTTCAGACTTTATAGGGTTGATTATTCTGCACAGTGAGAAGATACTTTTCTGCAAGATCAGTCTTCTGTTCTGATGCTTTTTACCTAACCAATCTTCTCCAAAAACACACTGAGGGCCAACAGCGTTTGTTTACCCCCAACGTTTATTATCTAACAGATCCACAACGTCTGTCTGAGCCTTCTCAATAAAGACAGAGACTAACCCGCGGCAGAGAGACAGATCTAGGCCAGGGATCAACAACTAGATTCAGCCGCAGGCGGATCTTAATTACAAATCATTTGTACGCTGCAAGAAGCCCAAACAGAGATATTTGACTAAAACATAATCATTTAAAACATTGCTTACATATATACAATGTGGTATACAATCACGTGTCTCTCGATGTGTGGGAAAGCTTGGGGACAGATTTCCAAAATACATTTTAAAAACACTTGGAGCTGATTGGCTGGTGTTTCTACAGTGTTTTATGTCCAACAATGAACATAAAAATAAAATAAAAACAAGACAACTTGGGGGTCCAAATAAAACCACCGGGATGCCAGCTGGGGAACCCAGATCTAGGCTATGGGTCAATGGACGGATGGTAAAATAGGGCTGGAAACTTCTCAACTGATAACAGAAATGAAGTATTCTCTCCATCTGGATTTACCACAGAGCAGAGAGAGCAATAATGCAATAAGCCCTCGGGGTGATGGAATTCTCCGGCTCGGTCTTCCTCTGAAGCAACAACAGACAAGTAGGGAGTCAGGAAGTAGTAACCGTAAACACAATCAGCTACTGTACCGCACTCAGAGAGGGAACATGGCAACCACAATTAGAAACCAGGGCAAATCTTAATTACCCTTCACTCACTCCCAGTCGTTAGGGAGAGAGAAGGTTGAGAGAAGGAAAGCGAGATGGAAGAGGAGAAAGAGCGAGCGAGAGAACCATGCAGTGTTTAGAGGGGTGATGGGTTTTACCATAAACTTGAACTGATTCCTTTTTTCCAGGCTTCAGAGGGAGAAATGCACACTTACAAGGCTGATGAGACCTCCAAAAATCCACATGTACTCTGACACGCACACACTTTTTCTTACCATAGGAAATGGGCATCATCATCCAGATGATGGTAGATGAGGAGATGGAAAAACATAAGGACAGGGGCCAAAACTATTTGCTTATCATTTTTAGGAAACATTATGCAATCAAATCAAAACTGCTGCTTTTCTGCCATTTGTTTTCGTTACAGTACACTGGTACTACACCTCCTTCCCCGTGACAAATTCCACTCATAACGCAACACTCCAACATGTGAATTAATGCATTGTGTTCAAAACACGTCACTTAGTTTCACTGAGTGGGTTTTTCAGTTGATTGACAGTCAGTGTGTGACTAATAGAGAGTGAATAATGACACTTCTCAGGTCTCTATCAACGAAGAGGCTCAACCTCAAAATGAACCAATATGTGAACTAGCGTCAGTAGGATCAAGGTAGTTACCTTTTAGTGTTGATCCACCCTGTACTCTCTACTGAGGTTTACCAAGGCTGTGTCTGCGCCTCAAAATGGCATAGTCCTGGTAAAAAGTAGTGTACTAACCACAGAACAGGGTGCCATTTGGGATGCAGCTGTGTGTGTGTTCTGACAAGAGGGGCTTGTCTGATGAATTATACAGCGGTTATTAGAATTCCGTGAATAAAGATTCTATGAATCGCTTTCAGCGCTGTGCATTACAGACCAGATTGAAAGAGCGAGGGAGGGATGGAGAGATGGAGGGAGAATGGAAGAGAGGAGAAAGAGTACTGTTCACTTTGAGAAAACAGTACTTTGGTAAAAGTAAAATGTCCACTATTTGGCAGTGGTTGGAACCCTTCAAACGGAGATGGGGGGGGGGGGGGGTCAGGTGCTCGACTGCAGGACTTGAAAATCCTAAAAACACTCATAACGCCAGGAAACAGTACTTCAACTGGTGACTATCAAGGAGAATAAAGACAAAGGACCACTGTTGCTGCATAAATCTGACGGGGCAAAAAAAACAAACAATAGGCTTACGTTTCGGCATGAATCGCCTTCATCGCAGCATTGAGTAGGAAAAGAGTGGGAGGCACTTATATGAAAGTGGGTGTGGAGCCTATAAAAATGCCTGTCTATAATGCAACACACACATGGAGAGACATGCGTACGGACGCGCACAAACAAACACACACAAGCTCATTTCACTAACACAGAGAGTGTAGACAATTTGGTACAGAGAATGTGTGTTGTGCACATGTATGTGTGGTCTGAGAGCCTTGTGCCATAACACAGCTAGCTATCCAGTCCTGAGGAGACTAGTAGAGAGGCTAACGTTAGCATTTACTACAGCCCAGAGTCAGGGAGGGAGGCTAAGGGAGCACTATGCCCCTGTAACACCACCCTCAGGGTCTCCTCTCCTCTGCCCGTTAAGGCCGAAGCCAGGTTTTTAGAAGGGATTTGGGATGGAGCCTTCACCCTTCCTCGGGGTGCCGAGATATAGGGCTATAGCCTAGTGTTGGTAGGAGAAGACGAGAGGAGTTGTGCTGTGTCTGTGGTAGAGGTCGACCGATTAATCGGAATGGCCGATTAATTAGGGCCGATTTCAAGTTAACTACACATGGTTGATGACATTACTAGATATTATCTAGCGTGTCCTGTGTTGCATATAATCTGACTGAGCATACAAGCATACAAATATCTAAGTATCTGACTGAGAAAAGGTAGGCAGAAGCAGGCGCGTAAACATTCATTCAAACAGCACTTTTGTGCGTTTTGCCAGCAGCTCTTCGTTGTGTCAAGCATTGCGCTGTTTATGACTTCAAACCTATCAACTCCAGAGATGAGGCTGGTGTGACCGAAGTGAAATGGCGTTTCAAACTTCACTTGCTCTGAGCCTTGGGGTGGTTGTTTCCCTTGCTCTGCATGGGTAACGCTGCTTCGATGTGGTGGCTGTTGTCGTTGTGTTGCTGGTTCGAGTCCAGGGAGGAGCGAGGAGAGGGACGGAGGCTATACTGTTACACTGGCAATACTAAAGTGCCTATGAGAACATCCAATAGTCAAAGGTTAATGAAATACAAATGGTATAGAGGGAAATAGTCCTATAATAACTACAACCTAAAACTTACCTGGGAATATTGAAGACTCGTGTTAAAAGGAACCACCAGCTTTCATATGTTCTCATGTTCTGAGCAAGGAATTGAAACGTTAGCTTTCTTACATGGCACATATTGCACTTTTACGTTCTTCTCCAACACTTTGTTTTTGCATTATTTAAACCAAATTGAACATGTTTCATTATCTACTTGAGGCTAAAATGATTTTATGTATGTATTATATTAAGTTAAATTAAGTGTTATTTCAGTATTGTTGTAATTGTCATTATTACAAATACATAAAAAATATATATATAATAATTGGCCGATTAATCGGTATCAGCTTTTTTGGGTGTCCAATAATCGGTATTGAAAAATCATAATCGGTCGACCTCTAGTCTGTGGAGATACTTAAAACCCAGAGCAGAGGCAGTTTTCGGATTCGTCTGAAACATTAAATCATCCCGTCTGTCTCTCGTCCCAGAGAGCGCGGAGAATATACGCTTCTAATATTCTGCCTCAAATCCTATTTATGCTGATTTAAGGAGGCTAAACTGATCCTAGAACTGTGACTCAGGGTACAGGTGTGAGCAGGCAACAGTTACATACAGTTTGAGTTCAATCTATTCCCCATTTACTTGACACTGGGCCCTGGGTTAATGCATGAGTCGTCAGCTGGAGATGTTACATGGGAATTAATATCCCCGTTGTCTGACTGAGTGACCGGAGGGCTGCTGCTCCCTCATGAATAAAGGATGGGAACAAATGTTCCATTCTGCAGCATGCCTCTGCCCAGCTGGGTGAGTGGATGGGTGTCTCTCTCTGTCCACGCCCCAGTGACTGTTCCACCGGCCGGTGATAACCCCCAGGGCAGAGAGGGCAAGAGAGAAGCCCCAGTATCCCGGGTCACTGTCCCGTAGCCCAAGGGTGCTCCCACATTTTCTGAACCCTAAGCCCTGCATCTATGTCCAGGCTATAGAAGAGCTTTGATTGCGGTTAGGACAGACACTCCAGCTACAGCTGAATTTCCCAGAACACTGGAATGTCTAAAGACAACAGCCTGCAGGGAAGAGAGCTGGGAGAGCGAGAGCAAATAGGGGGTGAGAGAGGAGAAAGAGGAGTGAGACAACAACAGTCAACAGGCGGAAGTTTACACCATCTGTCTCCAACCACTGCTCTAACAAGCCTAGAGGCTATTTGGACAGAGTCTGTCACAGTCTGTCCTGGAGGAAGGTGGGAGGGAGAGAGGGAGAAAGAGAGAGGAATGGAGCCCATGTTCAAACCGACAGAGGCGGAGAGAGCGATGGTAGCTGTAATGTGCACTGTGCAGCATGTGACAACAGCTGTAGGACAGTTAAAGATCCTGTCGGAAAATGCATCCTCCCCTTTCTCCCTTCCTTCCTTCCTTCCTATAATCAACTAGTGTATGAGGCAAACATGTCCAGCAGAGGGCACTGAGAGAAAATCTCAGGGCAAATGATGCACACAGATTTCAGCATGTTGTCCCATTGTGAATTATTTAGAAAACAAAAAGCATTTGATAAATCTCGTCTGTCATCTTGACTTAGCATTCATGCGGCTGATGAAATTAGGTTGCAACGTATGCGTTTTCTATGACACATGCTACTTAGCGACTTTTCACGCATATGTACAAGCCTTCATCTTCTAAACTCATCTCCAGAAGAGACATCTACTTGATAAGGAAACAAGTAGATGCATAGGTACCACTACAGCGGTATAGATGTAGAAGCTTAAAAGCTCAGTCAGTTAGAGGTAAGAACAAGTTAAATATTAATTGTGCACAGATAAAATACTTTGAAAGAAATGAGAATAGAATCCATTGAGCTGTGAATAAAATATCCATAGAGACACAGACCGATAGAGAGTGTACTATAAGCTGGGCTTACATCTGGTAGAGGCTGTCAAAGTGACACTTTCCCACTGTTAGGGTTGACATGCAGTTGCATAACACAGCCAGCCAGCCTATCCCTTCACTACAGCCTTAACCCTCTATGAGCTCAGTCTATACTTAGACCAGCAAGGATCCAGTTTCACTGAGATTCCTATTCCTTGGAGAGACACACGTCTCGACCCACATACACACATAGTGTAAACACACAAAGAAACACGGTCATTATTATTTTTTTTAAATAGAGTGATGGGTGGCTGAAGTTTGCAGAAATAAGGTGATGTGCAATGAAGTCGGGCTGTCTCGGTTGCAGGACAATGAGACAGACCGAGAGTGGAGACAGAATGGAGAGCCACAAAGGCAGAGGCACAGTAATGAGCCAGGCTGGGACTGATAGACATGGGTACACTACAGCAGGCATACAAAAACACACACGGATACAAACACACAGTTCGAAAACTAGTTAACATTTACATTTTAGTCATTCAGCAGACACTCTTATCCAGAGTGACTTAGAGGAGCAATTACAGTGAAGTGCCTTGCACAGACAGATGTTTCACCTTGTCGACCGGGCATTCGAACCAGCGACCTTTCATATAAACTCAGCAAAAAAAGAAACGTCAGCTGTGTTTATTTTCAGCAAACTTAACACGTGTAAATATTTGTATGAACATACGATTCAACAACTGAGACAGAAACTGAACAAGTTCCACAGACATGTGACTAACAGAAATGGAATAATGTGTCCCTGAACAAAGGGGGTCCAAAATCAAAAGTAACATTGCAGCTGGTGACCACACCAGATACGAAGTACTGCAGTGCATCTCCTCCTCATTGACTGCACCAGATTTTCCAGTTCTTTCTGTGAGATGTTACCAAGATGCTACCAAGGCACCTGCAAGTTCCCAGACATTTCTGGGGGGGGATGGCCCTAGCCCTCACCCTCCGATCCAACAGGTTCCAGACGTGCTCAATGTGACTGAGATCCGGGCTCTTCGCTGGCCATGGCAGAACACCGACATTCCTGTCTTGCAGGAAATCACGCACAGAACGAGCAGTATGGCTGGTGGCATTGTCATGCTGGAGGGTCATGTCAGGATGAGTCTGCAGGAAGGGTCTCACATGAGGGAGGAGGATGTCTTCCCTGTAATGCACAGTGTTGAGATTGCCTGCAATGCTCAGTCCGATGATGCTGTGACACACCGCCCCAGACCCCTCCACCTCCAAATCGATCCTGCTCCAGAGTACAGGCCTCGGTGTAACACTCATTCCTTCCATGATAAACGCAAATCAAACCATCACCCCTGGTGAGACAAAACCGCGACTCGTCAGTGAAGAGCACTTTCTGCCAGTCCTGTTTTGTTCAGTGACGGTGGGTTTGTGCCCATAGGCGACGTTGTTGCTGGTAATGTCTGGTGAGGACCTGCCTGCCTAACAACAGGCCTACAAGCCCTCAGTCCAGCCTCTCTCAGCCTATTGCGGACAGTCTGAGCACTGATGGAGGGATTGTGCGTTCCTGGTGTAACTCGGGCAGTTGTTGTTGCCATCCTGTACCTGTCCTGCAGGTGTGATGTTCGGAAGTACCGATCCTGTGCAGGTGTTGTTACATGTGGTCTGCCACTGCGAGGACAATCAGCTGTCGGTCCTGTCACCCTGTAGCGCTGTCTTAGGCGTCTCACAGTACGAACATTGCAATTTATTGCCCTGGCCACATCTGCAGTTCTCATGCCTCCTTTCAGCATGACTAAAGCACGTTCACGCAGATGAGCAGGGACCCTGGGCATCTATATTTTGGTGTTTTTAGAGTCAGTAGAAAAGCCTCTTTAGTGTCCTAAGTTTTCATAACTGTGACCTTAATTGCCTACTGTCTGTAAGCTGTTAGTGTCTTAACGACCGTTCCACAGGTGCATGTTCATTAATTGTTTATGGTTCAATGAACAAGCATGGGAAACAGTGTTTAAACCCTTTACAAAGAAGATCTGTGAAGTTATTTGGATTTTTACAAATTATCTTTGAAAGACAGGGTCCTGAAAAAGTAAAGGTTATTTTTGTGCTGAGTTTACTAGCCCAATGCCCTTAACCGCAAGACTACCTGCCGCCCAGTTAAAGAAAGAGAGAACGAGAGAAAGAAGAAAACGAGAGAGAGAGAGAGACCGCAGCACAGTGAACATTCCTTTCAGTGGCACAAAGGTGTCAGTCTAGCCAGCCCTCCAGATTCCCAACCAAGTGGAACATTCTAGGAATGGCTGACTGGGAATGTGACAGCAGAATGCCAACCAATTAGATCCTTTAGTACAGCCTCTACCTCTCTCCCGCTCTTTGCTCTTGGGTATAACTTTGCCATGCGCTAGGCTAGCAGGGATACAGTGGAGGAATTCCAGGAACATCTCAATGGGAAAGTGACGTTCCGTATTGGGAATGTGGCAGCAGAATGCCAGGCTTTCCCCAAAATAGAGGCTGAGAGCAGCTCCAGCAGTCCTCAGAGTAGAGGAGAGCTTAGCTCATCCCTCTCAGCTAGCTAGTTGCCAGGCTGGCTGATGAGCCACTCTGTGGAGACAGTCCATTCCATCAAATTTGAATGTAGTAATAAGTAATGTTGTCAATTGTGTTGGAGGATAGATACTGACATTGTCATGACTGTCATTCTGTTCCATTCCAGGAAAATACACACTGCATGAGTCCTGGGGATGTTTTCCCTCAGGCTGTGTGTGTGTGTGTGTGTGTGTGTGTGTGTGTGTGTGTGTGTGTGTGTGTGTGTGTGTGTGTGTGTGTGTGTGTGTGTGTGTGTGTGTGAGTGTGAGTGAGTGAGTGAGTGAGTGAGTGAGTGAGTGAGTGAGTGAGTGAGACTGGAGACCTGGTAGTACACAGCTGTTGTTGTTCCATAGAGAGCAGAGCAGACACACTGACACAGTCAGTTCCGTGACACACAGCTGGGCCATACACACTCCCTCCCTCTCAAGCAGTCTGCCATGCACGCACTCCCTCCCTCCCAAGCAGTCTGGCGCACACACACACACGGAGAGAGTGAAAAGAGCAAGCCTCAATGTCTCTTCAAGGTCTCTCATGACCAAGGCCAGAAGAACACAACACAGGACCTGCAGAGGACTTCAACAGGGTAAGAGGACGACATGCAGGGCTCCCAACCTCACCCTTTCAGCTGACAGAAAGGACCGGAGCGAGGATGACACATAAACCAACCCCGCAGTCACACACACACATACACACACCACCAAACAAACAGATACACACAGCAGAGCAACCATGCGTTCATATAACTGTCATGGTATGCACTGAGGAGGAAAGCACGCACACACATCCTCTCTCTCACACACAGGCACTCGTAGCGTAGGCAGCTGAATGTGGTAATGAATATTAAACACAATGCGCTGCATAATCGGTCTCATCCACATGAATGACAAAATAATCACTGTTAAGGCTGCAACAACAACAACAGCTGTCACTTTACACAGGCAGTGATGAGGCAGAGGGATGAGACTCACGACACAAGCCAAGGACAGGAGAGGTGTATGCTCAAGGCTGTAGTTTCTCAGCCTCTCTGCTCTGAGGCCCAAACCAAGGCAGCTGTGACACGACAGCATTGGGGAGAAGGAGCCATCTTTTAGATGTCGCCTAGTATTACTGGAAGCCCTGCACTGCCCTTGACCACACAGGTTCACCATCTTCACTACCACATCAAAAAGGTTTGTTTTTGTTGCATAAACAAACAAACACACTTCCACGCTCATTACTTTAGCCTGGGTAGTTAGCATTAGCTCCGGTGAGAAGGTAATAATCCCTTTAGCCTGTGAAGCAGTGTGTGTGTGTGTGTGTGTTTGCGTGCGCGTGTGAGTGTGTGAGGTCCCAAGTCTGAGCATGCTGGGTCTCTGATGGGGTTAGCTGCTACATTGCTGATGTGATTGGCACAGGACCCGCTACTGCTAATGTCAGCCTTACAGCACTGAGTCATGCGCGCACACACACACACCCTTCTGCACAACAGCACTGGGAGGGGAAGCACACACTGGAGTGCATACGCCTCCACAGATTACACACGATTCAGCAAAAGCACACAAGAAACGTCCTAATAACTTAGTCTCACAATCCATTATTGATCCAGATTTAAACTCTACACTCTGCACCCCAGTCACGGCAGAGCGCTGATGTTGTGACTGCATTCATGTGTTCATGTCAAATCCTACCCAGAATCTTCCCCAAAATAGCAAATCACATGTGATTGTCACACACAGAGGACCTGTGCTACCAGTCTGGCTGATACCAAACTCAAAGTCCTCCTGACTTCAGAGTCTGGAAAGGCTGTTTTGATGTTGTCGACACGATGCGTTGATAATGAAGGGTGCTATTGGTTCTCCTCTGTGTCTTTCTCACTGAACCACCCACAGCCACTGAGCTCCGCTCCCTTCCATTACAACTGTTGGATTTTCTAATCCAATAACCCCCCCACCCGAGCAAAAAAAACAAACATTTGAGAGAACCAATTAATGCGTCCGCTCAATTAATGAGCTAATACTGAATTAACAAATGGCCTCCTTTCAATAACAGTACAGGCATGGACACACACACAGAGGAACAGATGAACACACACACACACACATAATCCATCAGGTTCCTCCTGGAAAATAAACAGAGGATTTTGACACAGGAGGAGCCCAAGCACACAGACAACTCCCCATGGAGACACGTGTTCCTGTTGCACCATGACGTGTTGCCCAGATGGAGGGAGGACAGACGCTAACTCAACACCAACAATAACAGAGTCCTACTGCTCCCCAGCCATCAACCTTCCGTCCATCCGCATTGGGTTTTGACAAGGAGGCGTGACATCAGAGTTCATACTAGGACACTACTAAGACACACCCACTCATCCAGGCAAAATGTTCATAAGCGCCCATCAACTATTTGGAATGAAAGATGGACCTTGTGGACGTAACTGAAAAATAAAAAATAAAAAAATCGGTGATAAACGCATTAAGGCATTGATGAGAAAAGTTCCGCGCAAATTCCATCTGGCTTTAGTCATGTGTGAATCTGACATTTATGAACAGAGCAAAATATTCCCTGGACTGTTACTATGGGAGAGGGCTTGGCCTCACATCCAATCTCTCACACACACACACACACACACACACACACACACACACACACACACACCTCTCCAGGCCTATGTAAACACAAGAGAAATGGTTCAGTTAACGGCCAATAACCCCAGCATAGTTGATCTGCAGCCACTATAACTGCTCGTCTGAATTTGAAGCGGCTGCTGTATAAAATAACATTAGACATGCACCACAGTCTGTGAAGGAAGATCAGAAACAGTTTTTCCTTTTTCGCCATCCCTTATGTCATTTGTTTAATCTTAACTCTAATCCAAGCTTTGACGGAAACTTCAGAGAACAGAGATGAAGGCTGGCACTGGCTGGGTTTCATTCCCAAAATGTTGCTCCTTTCCAATCTTTCCTTTTAGATGCGATAGACGCACTGGATAGTAGAGGTCTATTAGTCCCAAAAAGGGAAATTGAGGAGCATAAATAAAGAGTAGAATAAGGAGTAAAAGGGAGGGGCCAACTTCTTGGAATGAGACCCAGCCCAGGTCTTCGATGAACAGCCGTTAACTGGGTGTGTTAACAGGAAGCTGGGTGTGTAAACAGTGGTGCCTCAGGGGAGCTAGACGAAGCTGCCTCTTTAGACACTGGTCTAAGAAGAGCTTAGAACTGTTCAACCTAATAGTTAAGGTCAAGATTGGGGAAAATAAGCTGATCCTAGATCTGTGCCTAAGATTGGCAGCATCTCGTGTCACACCGGTAGCACCCAGCCACAGGAGGCGTGACCAACGGAAAAGACGAGGCCTGAAATCCTAATGAAAACATTACAGGGTCCAACATCTTTAAGGAAAAGAGAAAGAGGGCTGAACTAAACAGTGGAGCGCTCTAATGCATTATAATCCATGGAGGCAGAGAAACACTTAGTTATAGGAGGGCAGATGGATTCTGTGATGACTGAGGGAGAGAGTGACTCAGTTATTACACACAACAGACAGGAAATCAACAGTAATGAATTGAGGTCGAGCAGCGGAGTGGTTTCTCAGGCAGGACTCCGCAGTAGGATCAAGTTGCTCCTAAAACATAACACTGATCTAAGGTCAGTTATGTGTTTTACCATCATAGATATACATAGAATTTGGGTACTGATCCTAGATCAGTGCCTAATAGTAATTAAATGTGAGTGGTTTCCCAGGACTAAGATCAACTCGCCTCTAACCTGGACACTGATTTAAGGTCACGTACGGGCTTCCCCCTCCCAATGGTTAAGGTTCGGACCTGGGGAGGGTAAACTGATCCTAGGGGAAATTTCTCAGTCATTCTGGCATGATCCTCAGCCTATTCAGAGAGACCTAGCCTTGGACAAATAGCGGTTTAACAGAATCTAGGGGAAGCAGTGACCCCATGAAACAAATCACAGCTCGGATACAATCAAATAAAACCCAGTAACACAACAGAATCTAAAGGGCAATCCTTCAGCCGAGGTCTGGAAACAGGCTTTTCCTGTCAGGTGAGATCAATGTCTTCTCTGTGTTATTGTGTTTGTGTTCCACCCCACACTCCCTCTCACTCAACACTGTTCTAGAGGCCTTCTCCCCACGCATGGGGAGGACAAGCCTCACTAGTGTGTCACTCTGTCGAGACTCTCCCTCACACACACACACTCATGAGAACTAAGCTACTTAGCCACAGTTGCATGCTGTGTCATGTTGTTATGGTGTAGTCAGTGCGCACACACACACACACACACACACACACACACACACACACACACACACACACGTTTGTTATTACCAAGCAATTGGTTCCCATTCAAAAATCATATTTTCCCTAACCCCCTAACTAGTCTTGGGCGACATACCGTTTATACTATGTACTGGGCTATTTTGAAATACAGACAGTCCGATTTTCAATCATGTTTAAAATAAAAAATATATTTAAAAAATAAATGGGGGGTTTGGAGACACCCCCGCCTTGCAGGGGCTGCATTGGTGCGTGCTACGCTACTGCTTATTAACTAGAAGTATAACAATAAGACTAAGATATAGCATATGATATCCAGCTCAGTGCTCTAGCTACGCATTTGGTTTGGAAACTTGCTAGCTAAGTGGCTAGATGTCAAGATCAAGGTTCTTAGTTACAATTCAATCCCCTCCTGGATCAAGATCTCCTTTGCCTAAATTGTTTTGTGCATCCCCCTCCAAAAATGAGCATATACGGTATTCCTGTGCACAAATCAGGAAGACCGTATATGCCGGTATGGTATAAAACAGTATGACGGTATGAAAATCTGGATACTGCACAACCCTAACCCTAATTGTAACCCTAAGAATAAAGTAGGTTTTTTCCTTGTGGGGCAAGTGTCCACGAATTTTCCATGTTTTACTATCCTGGTGAGGACCCCCAGGCATGACACAGCTACTTATCAGGTGGAGCAGCAACAGGCTCATTACCAGAGCAGGCTAGTGTCACAGATTATCATTAACTAACACACACACACACACAGCTCCTGGACAAAGCCATTAACTATACAGCCAACGCAGCTGCTACAGAGGCAATGCATTTGTGTGCGTGTGCCTGCTTGTCCGTGGGGCTGGGAGGACGTTGGCCAAGGAGGACAAGCTTTGAGTGACGCACCAGAAAATCAGAGAGTACACCGGCAACACAAGGACCCATGCAATTACTCCTCTTAAAAGAAAACTCCCCTCACACACGCGAGCGGGCGGTTGTAACCGGAGAGATGAGAACAGAAGAGATTAGCGAACAAAAGAAAAATAGAAAATACAAGAAAATAGTATAATAGAGAAGAGAGCAGTCTATCCCTTTGGCCTTTTGTCACATTGCCAGGACTATTCTATTATATTAAAGTGATGCTAAGCAGGGCCAGTCTCATCTACCCAGGCCAGTTCATTGAGTGGGCTTCTCTCTGGCCTCCTGGGTAGAGTCATTAAGGCCAGCCAGTAGAATGAATGAGTGTTCTCTGTGACTGACTCACTCTCTACAACCAGGCCAGGAAGTGAGGCATGGAGCAGAGGAGAGGACATGTTAAGTGGGTTGGAGACCCAGATTCTTAGTGTAGCTGGGAGAGTGGGCTCTGTATGCAGGACTAGAATCCCTGTGTGCGAAGATGGGGAGTGTGGATTGGGTTCTATATAGATGGTGAAGGGGAGTCGACAAAAGTAGTGCACTATATGGTGGATACGGGGTGTGTGTGTGTGTGTGTGTGTGTGTGTGTGTGTGTGTGTGTGTGTGTGTGTGTAGGCCCTGTGGCTCTTTGGGAGCAAGAGGAAAGTGTCTCAGGGTTTGTAATGACAGTGTTGCTCAACCTCCATAGAACCACAAGGTACTGTCACTCAGCACTACACACACACTGAATAGACAAAAACACACACACACCAAGAAGGCACTTCTAGAAAACATGGCAGGGAGTCAAGCCCACACAACAACAGGAAGAGAGAGAAAGGATGACTGCATACTAAAAACACACTCCCCAAATGAACAGCAGAGTTCACAGGTTCAGACATAGTTTCACAACAGAAAGAAATATCTTCTCACAACAGTCCATTCTATTCAAAGGCAATAACTCATATCTCTCGGAGACGACATTAAATTGCTGGCTGATGTTTGATGTAATAAATAAATGTCCTGGGCGTTTTTGGGGGTGAGTCTGTGCTATTACTCAAGTCATTTTTATCTCTTTATCTTCACACACACATTCTTCTGGTAGGGGAAGGGTTAGGGTTAGGGGAAGGGGCTGTGTGTGCAATCAAAGAGAGTTTGCGACTCAAACAGCTCTTTCCGGTCATTACCTCCCGGACTGTGTGCCAAGCGTCTTCAGACAGCCATGAATGTATTGTAAATGTTTTTTAAATGTACTACCGCCTTAGTTTCGCCTTGGCAGTAGCTAATCGGGATCTGTAATAAACACAAATACAGTAAGGAAGGTGTGTGGAGAAAGACCAGAGTGACTTCTACTCAAAACGACAGGTCCTGGTCTGGTCCTACCTCCTAGACTCTAGCCCTGGTCTAACCTCTAGACATAGTCTGGAGCACGCTGGCCCAAGCAGACACACTGGGACTGACACACAGGGACAGGTTTGAACTAAACAGACACACACACTTCAAGGCAAGGTCTGGGTCAGAGGTGGAGGAATAGAAAATAACCCCCCCCAATCACACACCCCCACTGATGCAGGCATACACGTACACCTGCAAGCCCAAACACACCATCTAAAATTCCAAACACTCCCCGTTCCCACAGAGTACACTGTACCTACTGTAGTACTACACAGCAGGAGACTCTCTCGGTTTCCTGGGAAACAGATCAGAGACAACACAGAGAGGAGGGATGGGAACCCTGTTGTAGAGAGAGAGGAAGGGAGAGAGACAGAGAGGAAGGGAGAGAGAGAGAGAGGAAGGGAGAGAGACAGAGAGGAAGGGAGAGAGAGAGAGGAAGGGAGAGAGAGAGAAAGGGAGAGAGAGAGAGAGGAAGGGAGAGAGAGAGAGAGGAAGGGAGAGAGACAGAGAGGAAGGGAGAGAGACAGAGGAAGGGAGAGAGACAGAGGAAGGGAGAGAGACAGAGGAAGGGAGAGAGACAGAGAGGAAGGGAGAGAGACAGAGAGGAAGGGAGAGAGACAGAGAGGAAGGGAGAGAGACAGAGAGGAAGGGAGAGAGACAGAGAGGAAGGGAGAGAGACAGAGCGAGGAAAAAGAGAGAAAGAAGAGAATGAGAGAGAAAGAGAGGGGGTGTTTTGATATGTGAGGGTCAGTGAGTATAGTTCTGTGTAGCTTTGCTGACGGGCAGAATGTTTCTGTTCTGCACACACATGATCACAACCAGCTCCACACTCCCAGCAGTAACTCCAGTCCCAACAACAACCAGTGTGCTCAGAAGTTATCAGAACTACTTCTCCCTCTGTCTGTCTGTCAATCTGGAGGCAGTCAGCAACATCAGTATCTGCAGAGGTGGACTGGGGGTACACACACACACATCTTCCACCGCTGCTAAACAGCGCATGTTTGGCAGCAGCACACAGCAGGCACTTTACCCTCATACTATGTTGAAAGTAAAAGCAGTGTGTAGTGTGTGTGTGTGTGTGTGTGTGTGTGTGTGTGTGCGTTAAGACGTCTCCCCACCCCAGACAGGATTAACTCTGCGGCTGACCATCTGAACCTGGATGTTCCGCACGGCTTGCTGCAAAACTAGTCTTAAAGCCTCGACGCTGCTCCACATCCCAAATCCTCCATGACTGGACACAGCCTCGTATTAAATGACCCCTTTGAACTCTGTTTAACTCACCACATCTCATCTGTACACACCCCACTACAGACACACACAATAATGGACGGTCTCTGCAGTTAAAGTGGAACGGGTACTGTAGCTATGTGACTTGTGTATCCAGGAAAACGTTGATTCATTTGAGGTCTTAGGCAGATGAGTCGAGGTGAACTAGGAACTTCCAGCTGCCGATAGTTCTTTAAGAAAATGAGATCAAATAAAACTAGAAAAGCATATTGGCCCCTTGGCTGTGAGGAGCTGTGAGGAGCACCATTGGGTGATTAACTGCAGTCTGTGTTCAATCTACAGAGAAGATATGTGAGTGAGTGAGTGAGTGAGTGAGTGAAGTTTGAGACTCTCGGTCCAGATGGAGATGCTTCGGAGTGTCACAGCCAACATCACAGCTTAATGATCCACAACAGGTTGAGCTGCTGCTGTAATGAGGAAATGTTTCACAGACTCTCTGCTTGACTCCAGATGGATCTCATTCTCTGGGCTTGATTAGTAGCCACATCTCATCTCAGCTTGATTAATGATCCACTTCTCAGGTTGAGCTGTATGCTCTCACAATGAGGAAATGGCTTTCACATCTCATTCTCTGGGCTTGATTAGTATGGCTCTCACATCTCATTCTCTGGGCTTGATTAGTATGGCTCTCACATCTCATTCTCTGGGCTTGATTAGTATGGCTCTCACATCTCATTCTCTGGGCTTGATTAGTATGGCTCTCTATTCCATCTCATTCTCTGGGCTTGATAAAACTAAATAATTTTAGTATGGAAACACATAGTTCTCAGAACCATGTCATTCTCTGGGCTTGACTAGTATGGCTGCAAGCACATATACACAAGCACATATACACAATCATGCGCTCTCTCTCTCACACACACACACACACACACACACACACACACGGTAGATTTCAAGCTTGTTAGTTGATTTAACAGGACAGTGAGATCTATACACCATCAGCTCCCTGTAGGGAGAAGACTAACATGCTAAAACATTCATAAGAGTCTCATTGTGATAGAGGAATGACAGATAAAGGGAGGGATTGGGTCAGGGATCGTGAAGGCGAGGAGGTTGCTTGGGGTGTGTATGTGATGGTAAATGTTTCATGGGGTAGCCCAAGTTGCTAACAGACAGAGCGGCCGTGTATCTGTGTGAAACAGAGTGTGACAAACCAAAGACCAGAATCCAGCTCAGCCTTCAGGGTTGAGGGTAGATAGGGCTGCATGGATCTTCAGGTCTATGTCTGCGTTCCAAATGGTACCCTATTGCCTACATAATGCACTACTTCTGACCAGAACACTATGGGCCTTGGTCAAAAGCAGTGCACTATTCTGGGTTCGAGTGCAGGCTCTGTGGCAGCCGGCCGCGACAGGGAGACCCATGGGGCGGCGCACAATTGGTCCAGCATCGTCCGGGTTAGGGGAGGGTTTGGCCGGCAGGGATGTCCTTGTCCCGTCGGGCACTAGCGACTCCTGTGGCGGGCCGGGCGCAGTGCACACTGACACGGTCGCCAGTTGTACGGTGTTTCCTCCAACACATTGGTGCGGCTGGCTTCTGGGTGTCAAGAAGCAGTGCGGCTTGGTTGGGTTGTGTTTCGGGGGACGCACGGCTCTCGACCTTCTCCTCTTCCGAGTCCGTACGGGAGTTGCAGCGATGAGACAAGATTAACTACCAATTGGATACCACGAGATTGGGGAGAAAAGGGGCAAAGTAACAAAAAAATTGTGCACTAAATAGAGAATAGGGTGCAATTTGGAACACAAGCAATATATCTCAGGTGGTGCTGTAGTAATCTGTCTGGAGGCAGAGATCTAGATCCTCTGATATATAATTCAACAGCCCAGCCATACACGCCACACAAAACACAGTTCACACACTGCTGCTAAACACACTATATACACAGAAAAACACATAACCTCTGCGGTGACAGTGTATTACATGACTGGTGGCCAACACCTCACATCTGTGAATCTTTTGTTTTGATAGTGAACACACACACACACACACACCAAGTTCAGTGCTATTCGGATTCCTTGGGATGTTCCTACCCTAAACATTTCTGTAATTTCAACTTCAAATGGGGTCAGGACGTCCCAAGGATCCCGGATCGCACGGACCCCTAGCCAACCACCCACCCACACCGCATGTTATTCATCACATGGTTCGTAAAAAAACAGGTGTAGACTAACAATGAAATGTTTACACACACACACAGCTGATGAAAACAAGTGATATCGCATGACAAGCCAACACCTCACATCTGTGAATCTTGCTTACACAAACACACTCTCTCTCTGTGTCTCTCTCTCTCTCGCTCTCTCACACACACACACACACACACACACAGTTTATACGTTTCGATAGCAGATGAACCATGGAGTGTGCGGTTGTTGACAAGGCAGCATGTCATGATAAGTCAAGACGTTAACGAGACAAGTCCACCAAGATCTTAGAGACAGTCTCTGTCTCTCCCCTCTCTCTCTCGGTCTACCCCGCTCGCTCTTTTAATTCTGCCTTAATCACAGCAGTGTCTGTAGAATCTACCATTGATCTCTACTCAGATCAATGGCCCTGCTTATCTCCTTACACTAGATTACAGGAAGGCTTTCAGCAGAGACCCAAACCCTTTGAGTTCTACTACAATGGAGAGCAGGGCAGCCAGTCTAAGGGGCTTTATAGCCCAGTAATTACACACCCTTAGACCGGGGGTGAAGGCAGATGGAACAACTTAACCTAAGTCCCAAATGGCATCCTATTCCATATGTAGTGCACTACTTCTGACCTGGGCCCATAGGGAATTGGGACACACCCAGACTGAACAATATAGCTACACTACACATGACCTAGTTAGAGTAGCTGTTAGGCCATTTAAGGTTCTCTGTTAACGAGCAGCAAGCTTCAAACAGGGATTGTGTTGCTGAGCTAGGAGGAACATAACGTCTTAGTTTGGATTTGACGGGACAAATGTGGCCATAACCCAAAACAACCTCATGAGCAATTCCTCTTTCTCCCTCCTCTCGGTCGTTCTGTGTCTCTCGCTCTCTCCCCTCCCTCTTTTCCTAGCTCTCCTCTAGCTTTCACTCTCTAGTATACAGTGGTTGTGTCTCCATGTAAGGCTATAGGGAGCAGCTCGGTGACAGAGCTGTGAGGAGCATGACACACAGAGAGCTGGCACTACATTGCAGACCTCAGAGCTCTGGTGGAAAACCTAACAGGACAGTAGAAACTAAGTGGGGGAGAGACGTGTGAAACCGGTTGGATTGTTGAAGCTCAATGATCTCCAGCAAGTTCCTTGAAGCGAAAGGTGCAAACCTTTCAAATGCTTTTAATACTTCTCTCGCTGAAGTCATCTTTTTCTGCACCTCTCATTTCCAGTATCTCGCCCAGTGCTTAGAAACAGGAGAGGAAGAGAGTGAGGTCACGACTTTGAGAGGGGATTACTGTCCTAAATCTGTCTAGTCTTCCAGTCAGTCAGCCAGCCAGCCAGGCAGCCGCTCAGGTGTCATCTACTCCACTGTAAAGTGAAGTTGTCAGGTGTCACAACGAGGTAACAATAACAGATCCTCACACACACACCGCAGTGCCATTATCCAGGTCAGATAGCGTAGCGGTGTAGCATAGAGTGTGTGCAGTGGAGCAGAGAGGGAGAGGCTCTTCTATCCTCAAGGGGAATCCTACTACAGGACTAACTGGTCTTTCTGTCTGAGTGTATTTTGAAGTTGTTGTTCAACCCTTTTCATACCAGGTAGTTTGATACTTTTCTCATCGATGGCAACAACCCGGACAAGAGTTCCAAGAGTCAATGGCTGTGGATGATTACCATGGACCATGGTTGTATCAGGGGTCGGCCTGGTGAGGGAAGTTAGTGAGGTGGTCACAAAGACCCCAACTTTAACCACACACATACTCTCCCTGCAATATAAGCTGCCTGGGAGAACTATAGCGTGGTGCTTGTGTTGATGTATCCACCACACTGCTAACACGCTGGTCCAATGTTGCTATTGTTCGCTTGTACTACGCTCCCCTGAGTGATCCAGTCTGTCAGGTGACTCTCCTCTCCACTGTACTACGGCTAAATGTCATTCTGCTCCATCCTCTGCTGTTAGGTTTAGTAATTAGAACCATCATTTCTCTCCTCTGAGGTGGCTTCTGTTGCATTCGGACTCATTTGGGTCATCTCTCCCAGCCGGTGGAGACAGCGTCAGGATTCTAGAGAGGTGGGGTGGAACAGATGAGTTTGATGGTGAAGGTGTTGGATGATTGTCCTTCGAGCTCCAGTGACATTAGTCACGGCCAGGGATCAGCCATGATCGACGGCGACCCTAGAGCCATTAGAGTCCAGTGACAGACCAACCGACTTTTCACCTCGTCGGCTTGGGGAAATCAAATTAGCAACCTTTCAGTTACTGGCCAAACGCTCTGACCGCTAGGCTACCTGCCACCCACCCAGGCTACAGGCGGTATGGTACACAATGCAAAGAGAGAACAGACATGTGGAACAAGAGACAACTGAGCAGTCGCACATGAACACAGTCAGACAAGTGCATCACACACTGTCAGGGAAGGCGTGCACAACCAAAAGACCTGGTTGAACAGCAGGAATCACAGAGGTGGGTTCTAGTCCCCCAAACAACTGTCTAAAGCGGTCACAGCCCACCATCACCAGAGGGTGTGGGAAGGACTGAGTAATATGACTGATGTTTTTGATTAAGTCACACACACACTTTTCAGCATCCACTGCCAATATCCATTCTCTGAGTAGCTTAGCTCAGAGACTACATTTAGGCCTGTGGTAGTGGGCACATCAGAAGCTACAGAGGGGGAACAGAAGGAGATAGGAGCCACGTCGTCGATTCATAGCACCACTAAGTAGCCCCAGTACTGGGTTGTTGTTACGAGTCATGTTGCATCCATACTGAAGCCTCTTGAGACTAACAGAGAGGCAGCTATAGTGCAGCATCTGTCTGTGAGTGGTACAATACAATAGGGCTACTGATAATAGATGCAGGTTGCATTTAGCAGCACCTCTTCTCAGGCGGTTTGAGGATTAACCACCCGCCTCTCTAGAACGGGATTGGAGGATACTCTGGCACCCTCTTGTTCTAAAAAAAAATTAAAAAACTTTCAGTACAGCACAGAACAACTATGCACTCGCTGTCCGCCTCGTTCCCTCAGTCTCTCCTTTAAGCCTTCTTCATGCCTCCTATCTTCCTCTCCTCTGTTACCTCACACAATGGATTTACCCTGTCTTACGTAACATCATTAGCAGTAGAGGGGCTATTCTCTTCAGCGGAGCGCCGTGTTCTCCAGGCGTGGTGTGTATTCCACCATAGATGCGCAGGAGGCCCCCTCTAAGCATGGATAAAAACCAACCGGCATCTCCCACACAGTGACACACTCAACTGGCCGCAGCGGAGATCTTTGGCGATAGGCAGGGGAGAGAGGGGTGAAATAAAGAGAGAGGGTGAGAAAGAGAGGCAAGAGATGGAGAGATTGAGAGGGGGGAGAGAGGAAAGAGAGAATGGGAAAGGGTAAGAGGGAGAGAGAGCGCGAGAGCGAGAAAGAGGCGGAGAGAGGGAAAGCCAGAAAGGCACAGCTCTGACACTAAGCTGACAGAGAGAACAACCACATCTCATTACAGAGGCATACAGCATCTGCCAAACTCTTCCCCCTCAGCTTAGAACGTGTCCTCTCCTCTCGCCTTCTCTCCTCTCATATCAAAGCCACTCTAAACCCAGCTTCGCTTTTCTTTTCATGATCTCCATTAGGAAACCAATCTAATATCCCCTCTTGCCATCACAGCCAAGAAGCAGAAGTTGTCCAAACTTTTTCACAGCTTTTAGCCGAGTCAGCCTCCATCCCACATCACTACTCCTGGTGATGAAGCCATTTTTCTGATTCCATTCCAGCAGCAGCCATGAGTGAGATCCTGTAAAGCACATATAGTTCACCTCGCCAGCCTGCCGGGCAGGCCAATTACTGATCAGCGAATAAGAAATCTTACTCCGTCTGGTCTGGCAGGACGTATGAGGGAGATTGTAGAGGAGGTGAAGGGAGTTCGTACATCTGCTTGATCCTAGGTAACACCACACTGTTAGCTTCTGCAGACACACACACACACTGGCATATGCGATATGCACGTGAGCTCACATCTCGTCAATCACCCTACCGAAACACTCTACACAGTGTCCCCACTGCTCTGAGACCAATGCCACGGCCAGAGACTGGTGGCTCACAGCTTGTACGTCGTGATGACGCCTCCAGAAACATCTGTGGTTAGATTGCTGTTCCACGGGCGTCGAGCGAGCACAGAGCAGAGTAGGTGAATGAGGAGACAGCTCCCTGGAACTGTACTGCTAATGACACTGCTCAGAGTGTGTGAAGAAGACTTTGTTAAGGGTTTGTGTGTGGGCCCGTCACCCTTAGATCATGGGCCTGCTCTTTTAAAATACAAAAGCAATCTTTAACAGAGGACAGAACTCTGAGTAAGAAGCCCACACACACAGAGAGAGAGAGAAGTATCACATCAAAGCCTGGCAGGTTATTCTCTAGGACTGTGAAACATCCAGAGGACTTGTGGTTGTATTTCGGCACGCTACAGTCACAAGGTAAGACATGCGTTCAGAAAAATGTGCTATTTATACAGGTCTTTTGTCAGGGAAAATACACAAAGTTCAAAGGAGCGCACAACACACACACACACACACACAGGGATCATGCTGCAGATTACAAGTAAAGCAACGGCACTAACATCATTGTGTGGAAGGACTGTCAATCGGTGAGGCAAGGCCCTTTATATTGACTCTGTAATTCAATCGACACGCTGGTAACTAAGCCTAAGTAGAAGATGCACTCACTGACTAAACACGTGTCCCTACTCCTACACACCTACGTGTGTTTACTGTCATTCTATACATAGAGCACAGCACAGACAGTACTGTATGTTCACAGCTTCAGAGAACGTCTCAAATTATACTTTACTCACCACAGACCAGGGGCGGGCAAACTTTTCGGGCAAAAGGGTCACGTCGGGATTTCAAAATTGAATGGAGGACACAATTTTTTGGGACCGATGTGTTTGTCAAAATCAAATTGCAGGCCAGAAAAAGGGCGGTAATTTGAAAATATATACAGTTGGAAATTTACATACACCTTAGCCAAATACATATAAACTCAGTTTTTCACAATTCCTGACATTTAATCCACCCTTTTTCCTCCAAACATAACGATGGTCATTATGGCCAAACAGTTCTATTTTTGTTTAATCAGACCAGAGGACATTTCTCCAAAAAGTACGATCTTTGTCCACAAGTGCAGTTGCAAGCTGTAGTCTGGCTTTTTAATGGCGTTTTTTGAGCAGTGGCTTCTTCCTTGCTGAGCGGCCTTTCAGGTTATGTCGATATAGTACTCATTCTACTGTGGATATAGATACTTTTGTACCCGTTTCCTCCACCATCTTCACAAGGTCCTTTGCTGTTGTTCTGGGATTGATTTGCACTTTTCGTACCAAAGTACGTTCTTCTCTAGGAGACAGAATGCGTCTCCTTCCTGAGCGGTATGACGGCTGTGTGGTCCCATGGTGTTTATACTTGCGTACTATTGTTTGTACAGATGAACGTGGCACCTTCAGGCATTTGGAAATTGCTCCCAGGGATGAACCAGACTTGTGGAGGTCTACAATTAATTTTCTGAGGTTTTGGCTGATTTATTTTGATTTTCCCAGGATGTCAAGCAAAGAGGCACTGAGTTTGAAGGTAAGCCTTGAAATACATCCACAGGTACATCTCCAATTGACTAAAATTATGTCAATTAGCCTTTCAGAAGCTTCTAAAGCCATGACATCGTTTTCTGGAATTTTCCAAGCTGTTTAAAGGCACAGTCAACTTATTGTATGTAAACATCTGACCCACTGGAATTGAGATACAGTGAATTATAAGTGAAATAATCTGTCTGTAAACAATTGTTGGAAAAATTACTTGTGTCATGCACAAAGTAGATGTCCTAACCGACTTGCCAAAACTATAATTTGTTCACAAGAAATGTGTGGAGTGGTTGAAAAATGAGTTTTAATGACTCCAACCTAAGTGTATGTAAAATTCCGACTTCAACTGTAGGTCCATTATAATTTCAAAAACATTTTTTTACTCAAACCTCCTGAGGCTCGTGGGCTGGATTTTCCTACCCCTGCCATAGACCAGGACACCAAGTGTACCACACAAGGAATAGGGTGCCATTCCCTTCTAGGTGTAATCAAGGTTCACTACATTCGTTTCATCAACCGGGTCGTGTCAGATCAGTGATTAGGCCAGCTCAAGGAAGGGAGGAAAGAAGGATCAATCCTGCATTAAAATGTATATGGGACAGGCTCATAATGACACAGGTCAAAGTGTCTGTCTGTCTGTGCTGTGATTATCATGCAGAGTCCCTCCACTCTCAGTGTCTCTGATTCAGAATTCAGAGCGACCTAATCTGGTTTAATGAGTCTGGTGGTGGAACACTAGTGAAATATTTAAGGCTGCTGGACACACACACGCTGTATTTCTACAGTATCTACAATGCTGATTTCAACCGGGGCCGAGGTCAGTCAGGAGTGCCTAGAGGCAGGTTATTCTAGCTGTGCGTGCGCGTTTGCGTGTGCGCGCGTGTACTGTAGCCGTTTTTCAATGCAAATGACATGATCTGATTCCCACTGAAAGTGTGTAAAGCTAAATCTATTCTGACCGAGGAGGGGGGGGACAAAACATACAGCCTGTTCCCACAGAGGAGGTACAAGCTGCACATAATCAGTAGTACATTTCGGATCCATTAAAATATCATGTTTGTGAGATAAATGTCCTATCCACTGGCCAAAGCCACTTTTCCTTCCTTTTATGAGCGGGGAGCTAGAGCAGTGTATTTCTCTCCCCTCACATTCACCTCTCCTCCTTCTCTCTTCTCTTCTCCTCTGAGCAGTTTGAGAGCGAGAGCTGTCCTCTATAAACTATCACCTTGAAGCCTCACTGGTCCATCCCAGATGTACGAGGATGTGCATACACAATTAGATTCAACTTGATTTTCCATTTCAACCTGACTGACAGTAATTCACTTAGCCAATGTGGTCTAATTAAAACAACCATTATCTTTTCATAGTGAAAGAGGAGGAGGAGACCGGTAGACAGTCAGAGAAAGAGAGTAAGAAAGAGATAAAATAGAGAGAAAGAGAGAAAAAAAAAGAGCGAAATCAGCAATGAGAAGGCTGTCAACTGTAAATCAACAGCCTTACTACATAGGCATCTCCTCCAGGTGCCATTGAACCCCTGATTAGAACCATATTACTTCAGCTAACCTCATTATACACACACGTCAGAGTGCCAAAGAATGAGACATAATACCCATAAAACCTAGCGGTCAAACAGGGAAATGGTTCCAATAGTTTTTCTACCTTTCATTTTTCGGCCATTAGAAATCCTTAAGATAAGGGCTGTGTTTCGTGTAGGTTTAACCTGACGTGACATTTTGATAACCGTGGAAGTCTCTCTTGGACAAGGCGACTTTTATCAATATATTTGCCTGTATTTACCCCCCCAAAAAATGAAATGCTAATGTGGCTATCATACAGAACTACAAATGCCATTATGCTCTGGATGAAACTGCCGAATCGAGGCATAGGTAAGAATCTCTGGATTAACTCATTCATTGAGCAATGAATAAACTGGCTACATTTATTTAAATGGACCATTCTGGGAACTGTCTTGGGCAAGTTTTAAATTGACACAATACCTGTTAGCAAAGGTGTCAGCTAAAGATGACGTGCAGGAGCTGGCAGGAATTTCTAGCATGTTCAAAATCAGAGTAAATAGAGCTGAATAGATTGATAAAAGTCACCTTGTCCGAGAGAGATTTATACAGTTATCAAAACGTCACACCAGGGTAGGCCTACACACAACACAGCCCTTATTTGAAGTGTTTCTAAAAATCCCCTATGGGAAAAATGAATGGTGGATAAACGATTGGAACAATTTCCCTGTTTGACCGCTAGGTTCTATGGGTATTATGACACCTCCACTGTGGGGCTATATTACCCTCGACAGTAACAGAACTGTAGGCCTATAGGTCAACCCATGTAGCACCAATCTCAGTCATCTCTCATCCACCTTCCCCGTAATTGGCATCCCATTTGTGGTGGAAGCATATAGCACTGCAGAAAAACAGACACTGTCATGAAAGCTTGGCAGCCATTTAGAAATGTGATGGGTACCTTGTTTCACCTTTGGGTGTCATTGGATGGCACAGCTCAGCACCAAACCCAATGACCCTGCCACACACACACAACCAACTGTACATCTGTATGGACAGTAAAACAAATGCGCTTGCACACACACTGTGGGAGAGAAATCCTAGAGATAACAATCCTTCACTTATCTGTTGGCTTGGCCCTAAGGCAGCATAGACTAAGAATTCTCAAAGCTAGATTTCCAGTTCTGAAACAAAAGATTTTTCACATTCAAAGCCATAAAAAAATAATTCCTGAAAAACATCCCAAAATAGAACTACGAAATGGCAAGCGTCTGTATTTTGCACTGCCTATCGATAAACAAACTCCTTTTTAATGCAGAGCCAGAAACATTTCAATTGATTCTGGTAGCTACAGAGACCAGCTTCAAGCTTCACCTCAACAATCCCTTTTATTGCTCTCATTCCGTTTGTTTCTCTATTCAATCCATCTGATTGCATGAGAGTATTTGGGAGGATTTTTTCACAAAATGAAAACAAATTTAGAACATTACCATATTGAAAACCACTCAGAGAAACAGTCCAAACCAGTTGCCAACACAGATTGGAATTTTCAGAATCATCAAAAGCCTTGCAGGCGGCATATGCAGATCCCCCTGATCATTACAAAGCTAGGCAGTGTAGTCCATTACCTATTTAATAAATCCCTCTCAGCCTCAGCATGTGCCCTAGCTCTGGGCTCGGCCCTGGTGTCAGGCTGCTGGTGGGTAGTGAGCGGGCCAAGACTGGGGCTGATACACTGAGTTGGATTAGTACATTCACTGGGAGGACTAGAGCCAGAACTATAAACCCACCATCTGAAATATATAGGCCCTGTTCTGGGAGGCCTGCACGGGGCCTGGGCACAGAGTAAACAGCAAAGCCAAGCTCTCCAACTTTGGAGGCATCAGCCCAGCTATTACAGAGGCAGCAGAAAAAGCGGGGAGGTTTTCAAAGGGAGCCCAAGTCGCATCATTTCATGTAGATCAACCCAATGGTTCACGGTGTCTGTTACTTTGACCATATGGCGATACAAATGGTACTTACAGTGGCAAGAAAACGTATGTGAACCTTTCTGCATAAATTGGTCATACAATTTGATCTGATCTTCATCTAAGTCACAACAATAGACAAACACAGTCTGCTTAAACTAATAAACACAAACAATTACATGTTTAAATGTCTTTATTGAACACACCGTGTAAACATTCACAGTGCAGGGTGGGGAAAGCAAGTGAACCCTTGGATTTAATAACGGGTTCACTCTACTTTGGCAGCAATAACCTCAACCAAACGTTTTCTGTAGTTCCGTTCCAGACCTGCACAACAGTCAGGAGGAATTATTAGACCATTCCGCTTTACAAAACTGTTTCAGTTCAGAAATATTCTTTGGATGTCTGGTGGAAACCGCTCGAGGTCATGCCACAGCATCTCAATCGTCAGAGCCCTGATCTCAAGCCTGGGCCACACCAGAAGGCGTATTTTCTTCTCTTGAAGCCATTCTGTTGTTGATTTACTTCTGTGTTTTGGGTCGTTGTCCTGTTGCATCACCCAACTTCTGTTGAGCTTCAATTGTCGGACAGATAATCAAAACATTTTACAGGAGAATGTAAGGCTAACATGGGAATTCATTTTTCCGTCGATGATAGATAGCAAGCTGTCCAGGCCCTGAGGCAGGAAAGTATTTGGGATGAGGTTTTGATGTTGGTGACTCAGAGATCCACGGGGAACCTAGACCCAGTTGTATCTGGTCAAGAGGACTTTGTTAGTTTCAGCCCTTATTTGGCACTGGGCCGCCTATACTAACCCCTCTCTGACCAACAGGACATAATGTACTGGAATCACACACAGTCGCACACACACACAAACGAGAGACAAGGTCAGGAAACACAAGGGATGGAATAGAAAGGCAAACACTGTGTGGATGGAACTGGAGGAGAGTGCAGCTGCAAGCTTATTTTTTATTTATGTTAGTCTTCGAGATTATATGACTGATCCACAAACAATGGCATTGAGATTCACTGAGAGATGAGTCATGCCCTTCCTATCCCGAGATTCTGTCTTTTGTTTGGCCTAACACACGCAGGCAGGCAAGCAGGCAGTCACACACATCTGTGTTTTGTGTATGCCCCTGGATAACCTGGACAACCCATGAGCCTGATGACCTCTTCCCTCACTTCACCACAGGAGAGACGGCCACACACACACACACACACACACACACACACACACAAAATACCTGCTGTGTGTTGCCATACAAGGACTGTGGGATTCTCCTGCTCCTTTCACATAGGATTCATGGTATGTTGCCTGTCAAAAACAATTGGGCAATGTTTATATGATCCCCTTTCAAATAGCCCCATTTTTACATCTTGTCAGAGTTTGCCTTTTATATAGCCATCGCTATACCCGGCAAGGAGCAAGAGACATTCAACTTTGACCCGGTTGATGCGCCCGTTGTCATGGTAACCCGAGGAGACAGTAACATGTCCTAAATTCCTCTGTTTAAATTCAGACCCGCTTTCATTCGTCACATTCGCAACAGTAAGTTAGCAGCTCATCATACTTGGAAATAATTACCTTGTAATGTATTCATTTTCCCGGTACGGTGAATTTAAAAAAAGGTTGACTAGAGTTCAACGTAAAACGTTGTCAGATATGTTCTGGTAATTATATGAGATGGATAGCAATGAACCAAAACATTGTCGAGAAAGTTTATTTTAGTTGCCTGGCTTGTTGGATTGAAAAATACATTTATAAACAGTTTTTTTTTTTTTTTGGCGAGCATGTAACGTTGCCATTTGACCTAGTCATTTATGTGTTTATACTTTCTTTTATAATGACAAGGTCAAGTTTGATGTCGGACAACAACAGAATGTTCATGATTTAAAGCGTGGCAAAGCATTCACCCTCACAAAGAAATGCATTATTACATTTGTTTATGCAGGTCCTAAGAAACATTATATACGACTAATGCAATTTATTTTCAAAATAATATAATATTTTGAGTTGATGTTACTGGTCTGTGCGGCCTATGCCATGTAAATCAGTTGTTATTTTGTTCATTAAAACAGACAAGACACAGCTAGATGAACTTCTCTCCTCTCAAACTCCCCGCCAGTTATTTTCGACAGAAGACAGAGATGTGGAGTTTCTAAGGAGGCTAAGTTAGAAACTGTAACAGTGCTCTCTCTCTCTTCCTCTCTCCCTCTCCAATCAATATATCTTATTAGCAGACATTACGGGGCATGGCATAGGACCTCTACCCTTATTCACACCAGTAATTCCACCATGTGGATTGTGCTGAAGGTGATGGAGGACCACAGAGAGGGATAGAGATGTGAATATACGAACACAAACGGCCATTGTGAAGGCTCTCAGGAGGTGATGTAATGCATCACACCTACGATTTGATGCATTACTATGACACCTACAGACAGCTGAGCAGCCAATTAGTTTTTGAGGCTGTCTGACCAGGGTGGTTAGGGAAGGCTGTCTGACCAGGGTGGTTAGGAAGGCTGTCTGACCAGGGTGGTTAGGAAGGCTGTCTGACCAGGGTGGTTAGGAAGGCTGTCTGACCAGGGTGGTTAGGAAGGCTGTCTGACCAGGGTGGTTAGGAAGGCTGTCTGACCAGGGTGGTTAGGAAGGCTGTCTGACCAGGGTGGTGCTGTCTAGGGTGGGAAGGCTGTCTGACCAGGGTGGTTAGGAAGGCTGTCTGACCAGGGTGGTTAGGAAGGCTGTCTGACCAGGGTGGTTAGGAAGGCTGTCTGACCAGGGTGGTTAGGAAGGCTGTCTGACCAGGGTGGTTAGGAAGGCTGTCTGACCAGGGTGGTTAGGAAGGCTGTCTGACCAGGGTGGTTAGGAAGGCTGTCTGACCAGGGTGGTTAGGAAGGCTGTCTGACCAGGGTTGGAAGGCTGTCTGACCAGGAAGGCTGTCTGACCAGGGTGGTTAGGAAGGCTGTCTGACCAGGGTGGTTAGGAAGGCTGCTGTCTGACCAGGGTGGTTAGGAAGGCTGTCTGACCAGGGTGGTTAGGAAGGCTGTCTGACCAGGGTGGTTAGGAAGGCTGTCTGACCAGGGTCGTTAGGAAGGCTGTCTGACCAGGGTCGTTAGGAAGGCTGTCTGACCAGGGTCGTTAGGAAGGCTGTCTGACCAGGGTCGTTAGGAAGGCTGTCTGACCAGGGTCGTTAGGAAGGCTGTCTGACCAGGGTCGTTAGGAAGGCTGTCTGACCAGGGTCGTTAGGAAGGCTGTCTGACCAGGGTCGTTAAGGTTATCTGACCAGGGTCGTTAAGAAGGTTATCTGACCAGAGTCATTAAGAAGGTTACAGAATAGCTGAGAGTATGAACAATTGAACCTAAAATTACAGTTTGTGCACTTTCCTAGGTTTTCTCCTCCTTTGGTTACAGTTGGCTAGATTGTTTTTTTTCCTGACCAGAATCACTAAGAGCCAACAGACGTGTGTGTGTGTGTGTCCCCAAAAATAAAGTAATTCAAAGTTGGGAGTGATTGAGGGAGAAACTCATAGTAAAGGGTGGAGGATTTTGGGTTGTGAATCATCACGTACAGTAATCCAAAGCAGATGCTTCTCTTCGTAATACCTCAAATATGAGTGAGGATTAGTTGCAGTGTGTGTGTGTGTGTGTGTGTGTGTGTGTGTGTGTGTGTGTGTAGCCATTGAGCTCTATCACCCTGTTGAAACAGTGGTGTTAATTACAGTTGATCCCTGGGTCTCACAGGAAGAGGGAGGGGTGATAGAGCATCCAATCTCAGATGAGAAAAGCCCAAGCCACTGCACCGCTGAACACTATGGATTGCCTGGCATTCTGGCTCCTTCTGGGAGACTTTAATTTCCACTTTCCAAAGACAAATCTGATGCTTGGATAATGCAGTCACACAGACGCAATGACAGACACACCACACTCTCCGTATTAAAGCTTATTCCCACACAGTATCAGTAGACAGACCCAATCCAGTTTGAAGGTACACAGTTGATTATAGCGTGACTTGGACTGCAGTAAACAGTCTCTGTGTGAAGAACCAACAGTCTTGTCTGCTGTGGATCTGTGTCCAGTTCAGTCTGATTTCACAGTGACTGTTTATACTGACCTTAGGGGACTATCAGTTCGTCCTGTCTTGTGGCACGGCTCCAGACAAGCATGACAGACAGGACAAATGGATATCATATCATGTTTTAAAAGCTTGGTTGGCGACATGAAGAAAAACTGAACAGATATGAATTGGTGACCACAAAAGAGAGAGAAGGGGGCAGAAGAGCTGCAGTTACCATGACAGCGTTCGCACATGGATAGGAAGTAGATTAGTCTGTTTCCTGCGGCCTGTGGGCCTGACTTCCCGTGGATCAGAGGGAGGGCCTCTCATCTAGGGAGGGGCAGTAAATCACTGGCCAACAGACCACAAAACCATTTCAGCGACAACAAATCACAGACTCACAGACTGCATTTCATTAGCCTGACAACTCACACTAAATGATTCTGCTGCTGCTCTGTCGTCCGCCACATACTTGACTCTGAGACTGCCATCATTCAAGTCGTTTGTGGTGACGAGGGGCATTGTACAAAACAAAGTCATCAGCGATTGGATCGTTTCTAATCAAGGGATCAAAGCCATTAACACATTTTCAAACTGCCGCTTTACCCACGTGTGTTCTGGCTCTGGCCCAACCCATTGGTTTCTGGACCAATCAGCTGGCCCGGGAAGTCGAGAAGGTACTCAGATCCAGACTTATTGCAGAGAAGAAACTAACGTCCGTGGGCGTGGCATAGTTTTTAGCCGGAGCAAGGTGACTGGGTAGCCAGGCACGTATGTCAGACCACAACACAAAACAGAGGGGATAACTGACCACAGGCCATGTAATATCAGCCACAACACAGAAAGACCTGACTGCCCAATACAGAGATCTAGGCCTACTCCTACAATCAACTAGACCTTCAGAGCATTACCAACATAGGCTGTCACTCAAATATGGACCTCAAAGCCAGTTCCAATGCATTTTCCCCCTCTAACCAGGGACAGATTTTGACCTGGGACAACAGGTGGGTGCGATTCATTATCAGGTAGAAAACAAAACCAGCAGTAGCCGGCCCTCGTAGGGTAGGATTTGAATACCCCTTCAACCAACTGGCTCTTCAGCCACAGTGAGTCTGCTGAGTGGGTCAACATCTGCCTCCTAGAACCAGTCTAACCCAAAGAGGCTGTCAGAGTTGATCTAATGAAAAGAACCAGAGGACATAATGTCCATGAAAACTAGTGAATATAACTCTCCATTTGCCCGTCACTCCCATGAGATATTATCAAATCAAAGTCAAATCAAATGTTTTTATATAGCCCTTTGTACATCAGCTGATATCTCAAAATGCTGTACAGAAACCCAGCCTAAAACCCCAAATAGCAAGCAATGCAGGTGTTGAAGCACGTTGGCTAGGAAAAACTCCCAAGAAAGGTCAAAACCTAGGAAGAAACCTAGAGAGGAACCAGGCTATGAGGGGTGGCCAGTCCTCTTCTGGCTGTGCCGGGTGGAGATTATAACAGAACATGGCCAAGATGTTCAAATGTTCATAAATGACCAGCATGGTCAAATAATAGGTCTGTGACAGGTATGCTTCCACGTCTGCTGCTTGTCATCTCAAAAGATTTTCTTGGCAAATCTATGACCTTTATTATCACGCATTACACTATTATAATGATTAGGGATGCACAATATAAATCGGTGAACGTATCGGGATCGGACGACATCAGCTAAAAATGCCAACATCGGTATCGGTCCGATGTCTAGTTTAACGCAGATGTGCAGAACCGATGTCAAAGCTGACGTGCATATCATTAACGTAGGTGCATGAAGTAATGACGCCGCGTAACATTTTGCGCTACAAGTGCAACACAGCATTCCTAACCTAGCCCACAATGTCTGCAGTGTGGATCGAGCAGTCAACAAGTAGAGCAGTGAAGAGTAAGAAAATCTCAGCGAGACTCCATACAATGGAACGCAGTTTGGGTCTTTGAGTGTCAAAAAGGATACACGTCAAATAACACTATTTGACAATAAGACGTGTTAAATAAGCTTTTAATTTGACACATCAAATAAACACAGTTCTATTATAGAATGTTGTGTGTTCTGAATTTGCACGTGCAAACCAAGCACCACCACTACTATCAGTAGCACTGTCAAAGCTGCACTAAAAAGTCTGCAAACAAGCAAACACCAGCCACGAATGATGTGTTTTCAATGCCGCGTTGGTAATAAAGCATTATTTGTTTGACCACAACTTCTGGGGTAGCTAGCTTTAGCTTGGTACCTAGCTAGCACCAATTCAACCAGCCTGAAAAAATGACCAGTAGAAACTGCAGTCATTTTCATTTTTCTGAGCAATGATTTAGGAATCCTTGTGAGTAAGTATTAGCTAGGTAGCCACTTGTTCGCCTATTGAAATTGAACTTCAGTTCATGAAAATAAATAGCTAGCCAGCTACTTAAACATGTTGCCCAAAGATAACGTTATAAGCAGCCAGCCAGCTTAAACTGGCTAGTGAGGCTTGTCCAGACCGGGTTATGTGTTGTGAAGCTAGACACAATAATGATTAGGCACAATAGTAAAATTTGCAGTTTGCCTTCAAAATAAAAAGTACTTATTTGAAAGTGATGCAGAAGGTTACAATTGATGGAATCATGCCATATTTAGAGTAGATAATGTTAAACAAGTTTGGAATGTGAAGCAATGAAATGGGGTATCAGTCTACTCGATGACACCAACACAACTGTGAAGAGTTTACGCAGCTTGCCAGGGCTTGCTGTGAGATGTTACCACACTCTTCCACCAAGGCACCTGCAACTTCCCAGACATTTCTGGGAGGAATGGCCCTAGCCCTCACCCTCCATTCCAACAGGTCCCAGACGTGCTCAATGGGATTGAGATCCGGGCTCTTCGCTGGCCATGGCAGAACACTGGCATTCCTGTCTTGCAGGAAAAGATGGACAGAACGAGCAGTATGGCTGGTGGCATTGTCAAGCTGGAGGGTCATGTCAGGATGAGCTTGCAGGAAGGGTACCACATGAGGGAGGAGGATGTCTTCCCTGTAATGCACAGTGTTGAGATTGCCTGCAATGACAAGCTCAGTCCGATGATGCTGTGACACACCGCCCCAGACAAACCCTCCACCTCCAAATCGATCCTGCTCCAGAGTACAGGCCTCGGTGTAACGCTCATTCCTTCGATGATAAACGCAAACCCAACCATCACCCCTGGTGAGACAAAACCGCGACTCGTCAGTGAAGAGCACTTTATGCCAGTCCTGTTTTATGCCAGTCCTGTTTTATGCCAGTCCCAGCGACGGTGGGTTTGTGCCCATAGGTGACGTTGTTACCGGTGATGTCTGGTGAGGACCTGCCTTACAACAGGCCTACAAGCCCTCAGTCCAGCCTCTCTCAGCCTATTGCGGACAGTCTGAACACTGATGGAGGGATTGTGCATTCCTGGTGTAACTCGGGTAGTTGTTGTTGCCATCCTGTACCTGTCCCACAGGTGTGATGTTCGGATGTACCGATTCTGTGCAGGTGATGTTACACATGGTCTGCCACAGCGAGGACAATCAGCTGTCCGTCCTGTCTATCTGTAGCGCTGTCTTATGCGTCTCACAATACGGACATTGCAATGTATTGCCCTGGCCACATCTGCAGTCCTTATGCCTCCTTGCAGCATGCCTAAGGCACATTCACGCAGATGAGCAGGGACCCTGGGCATCTTTCTTTTGGTGTTTTTAGAGTCAGTAGAAAGGCCTCTTTAGTGTTTTCATAACTGACCTTAATTGCCTACCGTCTGTAAGCTGTTAGTCTTAATGACAGTTCCACAGGTGCATGTTAATTAATAGTTTATGGTTCATTGAACAAGCATGGGAAACAGTGTTTAAACCCTTTTACAATGAAGATCTGTGAAGTTATTTGGATTTTTACTAATTATATTTGAAAGGCAGGGTCCTGAAAAAGGGACGTTTATTTAGAGTTTAGATGGGTCCGACCACCATTAATCAAATAACTGTCTTATAAATGAGGGTTATTTTAGATGACCCCTAGCTATATTGTTAGCTAGCTAACTATAAAGCTACTGAAAAAGATGTTATTTTACATTTACATTACATTTAAGTCATTTAGCAGACGCTCTTATCCAGAGCGACTTACAAATTGCATTTTGCTATGTTTTTGGAGAATGAGCTCCCTAGCTTTTTTTTTTTAATGACCAGCACTATAGGTGCATGAGACAACTTTACCAGCATCATAGCAATACGTATTGATGAATCGCTGTGATATATGAAATACGAGTGACAGTGTAATCAATATGCAATAACTACGTAAAATGTTTATGAACGCATTAAATTATGTGATGTGCAGTCATATTCAGGTCCTGATTGGTCAACAAGCTTATTTACTGTTATTTGACACGAGTGTATCTTTTTTTGACACACAGAGACCCTCGCGGCGTTCCATAGTATGAGAAATCCTGGTTGAGAATGAAACAACTGAACAAATTAACAACGAAACAGCACAGCAAGTAAGTGAAAGAAATAGGTTTTGATTATGTTTTACTGGTAATTGGGACATACGTAACTGCCAACTAAATAACTTTTTGGTCAGTGTGGTGTGTGTGTGTAACCTTTATTTAACTAGTTAAGAACAAATTCTTATTCACAATGACGGCCTACCCCAGCCGGACGACACTGGGCCAATTGTGCGCCGCCCTATGGGACTCCCAATCATGGACAGATATGATACAGCCTGGATTCGAACCAGGGACTGCAGTGACGCCTCTTGCACTGAGATGCAATGCCTTAGACTGCTGCATCCATGTGGATGTGTGTTAACTATTTAAATGTACTAGAATGCTTAAAAGGCCACAAACATTTTAAATATCAGTTTATCGATGTTGTTTTTTTTGGGCAAGGAAAATATCGGTATCGGCCAAAAATGTCATATCGGTGCATCACTAATAATGATATATCATATTAACAAGCCATCAAATAATGGCACCATTATTATGACCCAATTCTATAATATTGGCCTGATCCCACAGGCCTTATGTTTTTGTGTGAGAGTGTGAGCGTTTGTCCTCCTGAGTGGGAGAAAAGCTGCCCTACAGCCACACAGAGGTTCCCATGAGACGCTACACAAGGTCAGGTCTCCACCATTCCTCCAGAATCCTCCTTTGAAGCCCCTCCTAATCTAATAGAGGCACAAGCGGGAATTTGGATTCGTTCTGTTTTTCAGTTAGGCACTTACACCAGAGAATATCTGTATTGACAAGGACTAGAGTTGGATGATAAATTGGGCTAATGATCCGATCCCGTGTTGCTTTTGGTGCAGTGAGGCCATTAGCAAGTGTTTTGAGCTGTGTTCCATCCTCCCAATGCTGCAGACTGAGCAGAGAGGTAAAATAACGGTCTGCTCCTCTCTGCAGTAACACCAGACAATCCAACGCAGCGCTCTACCTGCGGTGTGCCACAGAAATAAATTAGATGAAACAACAAGGCCCACATTAAAAATGTTAAAAAAGTCAAATAGCAGAGACTTCATCCTGAGATAACATGATGAAACAAACAGCATCAAAACACTCCAACAGCAAAGTGTTCACCTTCAGTTCACCTCCTCGTCTGTAGTCATGGGACCTTTAAACAGATCAAACGTCAGACTCATGCCCCTCTACTGAAACACATGATTAAGACAGCAGCGTCGTGTGATCATGGAGGATCAATGAACGCAGCTGAACGAACAGGTCGGTAAAGGTCTGGTTCTCCGCAACAACTAACGATTCAAACATTATCTGGTGTTTGTTCAGGAGCAGATTACCTTGTTCATTTTTGTGTAGATGAGAGATCAAGGTATTTTATCATCGCTCCTTAGAAACTAACGTGTCTGTCGTCGCAGCGAGAGAGGGAGAATGATGGTGGAGTGGATCAACGCGTATTAGGGGACATCATTCCCTTCTTAAAGAACACAGAGCTATATTCTGTAAAACAGTGTTTTAGAATCCAGCTAAACGTTTTACATTTCCAATAAGTCGCCGGGACAGGCTCGCATGCTTTCCAAATGTTATGCTTTTATTAACACTATTAGCACTAGCAACAGCATAGTGTATTTGTTTCCACATGGTCAGAGAAGTTGTCCAGATCCTAGCCTGGCTAGGTTATCCTAAACCAGAGTTCCTGAGGCCAATCCTCCTCTGAGTACGGGAGTGTAAACATGTATCTGGCAACTGGCTCACATCGCTCCCCGTCTGATCACTGGTAAGTAAACAAGACTTTGGCAGCATTTACACAGGCAGCCCAATTCGGATCTTTTTTTCACTAATTGGTATTTTGACCAATCAGATCAGCTCTGGAAGAAATCTGATGTGAAAAGATCTGATGTGACTGGTCAAAAGACCAATTAGTGGAAAGAAAAGCTGAATCGGGCTGCCTGTGTCAACACAGCCTCAGTGTCCTAACGGACAGCAGTACTCAGGACATTACAAGTGCAGTGGGGAGAGTGCAGAAGGGACACGTCAATGAACAGACTAAAGTATTGAGCATAGTATGCAAACACACCCACGCAGGTAGGCGAGCACGCACACACCATTAAGCCTGCTATTGACAGACACAGCAGGGAAGGACATTCTACAGAGCATTGCAGAGGAAAGAACAGAGCAGTGAGGAAAGGCTTTAACTTAATAAAGTTACTGCCTGTGGAGAGACAGTCAGGGCCTCAAGCTCTCACTCTCACCCTCCTCCTACCCGCTGTTGCAAACTTCCTCCCTCTCGCTCTCTCCCTCTCGAAACAGCTGTACGCAGAAGTACAGTGGCATACCAGGGGAGCCCCCTCACATCTTCAACAGCCTCGGTACGTGCACACTTCACACACACACACTACTGATTACCATAGTCTGATTAATCACGACTGCGACCAATGCTCTCTCCCTCTATTGGGCCATCCAAAACAAGGCGTATCCTCATCCATTAATCTAGCAATTGCTGTAGAATTAACTAGCAGTACATTCACCACTGAGTTGCACCCAGACAACTGACCCTGAATCCAACACTTAATGATTTGCCAGTCAGACAAGCGTTGACCTGAGAGTGATTGGCTTAAATGTTGTCCATTACATTCTCCTCTTTTAGCGCCAGGCATGAATCAAGTGGTCCTGCCTGCGTTTCTGCATCGGGCCTGGGGGCAGAGCACACCGCTCCCTCTGCTTGTAAGATCTGTCCATGTCCTGCTACAAGTAAATGTGCGTATTGAAGTCTGTATTAGTATATTGGAATTGTGTATTCATGGTATGCGTATAATAAAGTGTAATGAGATTTCCATTAACTATAAAAAAAAAAAGGCCCAGGGATTGAACACACTCAGGCTTTGCAATGAGCTCTGGCTAGGAGTGGGATGTTAATGGTAAATCAGGTCAATGATATCTTAGATACTGACAGATCACTCACTCATAGATATGGCCAGTCATAACAACTCAAGATTTCAAGTTGAAAAGATGTATTCTCCATTATAGTACCACCACAGATTAGGGTATGCAGTGCAATGGTACCCAGGGCTGAAAATGACTCAGTAAGGACTCTTCTGCAGCTGGAGTCGCACATTTTGGAGAATATTCAGAGGTGGAAACTTTCAGTGGGAATTAACGGGAATATATGGGAATTAATGGGAATATATGCAAATTAATATTAATACCATTTAAATGTAATATTTTTTGCATTGGATATATTTACCATATCATATGGAGACAAACATAAACCTTTTACATTATGATAAGTAGGTAATCCTTCCAATAGAAATACTTTTTGTTTTAAATTAGTTACAAATTTAACTTTAAATGAGCTGACTCTTCACATGGGATGATTTCACTGAACAACAAAAGAAAATTCCTTGAATGATCGCCAATGACCCATCGCATCTTCCAAAAACATTTTCAACATACATCTGTAAAATGATAGACTAGAAACTAAAGCATTGGATGTCTTCCACTCAGGCTTCCATGTCTTCTCCCTGGACCTCCTCAATGTCCACCTCTTGAGGCCTCAGAGTCTGATGTTCATCTTCACTATCACTTTCTAACCTTGTTGAGGATGACTCGTTGTCAGGCTCAAAAAGCCTCAAATATGCCCAGATGGCCACCAATTTTTCAACCCTTGTATTGGTCAGCCTGTTGCGTGCTTTGGTGTGTGTGTTCCCAAAAAAGGACCTGTTGCACTGAGGCGGCTGATGTTGGGGGATTTGGAGGATGATGGAGGCAACAGGGGAAAGAGCCTCAGATCCACAAAGTCCCTTCCACCAGGTGGCTGATGAGATATGTTGGCACGACTGCCATATTGCATCTCCGTCCCAAAGCCCTTGCTTGGAAGTGTACTTCGCCAGACTGCCAAGAGCATTACCCTCATCCAGGCCAAGGTGGTGAGACGGTAGTGATGACACAATAGGCCTTGTTGATCTCTGCACCAGACAGGATGCCCTTGCCAGCATACAACATGTATTCTGCTGCGTGTACGGGCTTCAGGCAGAAGTCTTCACGTTTTGATGTATTTCAGAACTGCAGTTTCCTCTGCTTGGAGCAACAGTGAAGTGGGCAGGGCAGTACGGATTTCTTCTCTTACATCTGCAAGCAGATTCTGAACATCAGACGGTATGGCATTGTCTCCCTCAATCCGTGCAATGGCTACTGCTATAGGTTTCAGGAGTTTCAGGCTGCTTACCACTCTCTCCCAAAATACATCATCCAGGAGGAACCTCTTGATGGGGCTGTCCATATCGGCAGACTGTGATATGGCCATTTCTTGGAGAGACTCCTTCCCCTTCAGGAGACTGTCAAACATGACGACAACACCACCCCAGTGGGTGTTGCTAGGCAGCTTCAATGTGGTGCTCTTACTCTTCTCACTTTGCTTGGTGAGGTAGATTGCTGCTATAACTTAATGACCTAACCATTTCCTTGGCTCTCTTGTAGTAGTGTACACCTTGTTTTCAGTTCCATGATGTCCTTGAGGAGCAGATTCAATGCGAGGGTAGGACTCCACTTTAGACCAAGCAGCCTTCATGTTCACAACATTGTCTATCACCAGTGCAAATACCTTCTGTAGTCCAAGGTCATTGATGACTGTATTCAGCTCATCTGCAATGTAGAGACCGGTGTGTTTGTTGTCCCTTGTGTCTGTGCTCTTGTAGAATACTGGTTGAGGGGTGGAGATGTAGTTAATTATTCCTTGCCCACAAACATTCGACCGACCACCCATCAGAGATGATTGCAATACAGTCTGCTTTCTCTATGATTTGCTTGACCTTCACTTGAACTCTGCATGCAGCAAATTAGTAGATCAAGCATGTCTGGTTGAAGGTGTGCATGCTGGGCAAAGAACATTCAGAAATCTCTTCCAATACACATTGCCTGCGAGCATCAGAGGTGAACCAGTTGCATACACAGCTCGAGCAAGACATTCATCAGCATTTCTCTGACTACGTTCCTCCATTGAGTCAAAAGCTGTTGCTATCGTTAAGGTGTCCGATTCATCATTTTCACCTCGAATAGAAGTAGAGGGACTTTGGTCAGAGGTTGCTTGTTGTGAGCGCTGAGAGAACTTTATGCACTTGGACAGATGATTCTGCATCTTTGTTGCATTCTTCACATATGATTTGGCACAGTATTTGCAAATGTACACAGCTTTTTCTACATTGTCTCCACACATCAGTGGCATTTTCCTGTAAAGATTAGAAGAGTAAAAAATATATACAAAGGAAAAAACAATTCCATGTACAGATAAATAGTTAAGCAGTTAGATTAAACAACTCTTTTGTAAGATAAATTATTTAAAATAAAACATGAAAACAGGTGAATTAACACTCCTCAGTAAGCAGGCTTAAGCAAGCTAAAACCCACACGGGGTTGGCTGTAGGCTACTATTTACTAGTAAACCAAAAATCATGTATGTCAGGTAAATTATATTCAGCCCACCCAGTACTGTAATCAAAACTTACCAGAAAGCATGTAGTCCTTGGCTCAGACAGTGTAGTAGTGTGGGCTCAATATCATCGCAGTCATGTGAAAGATCATGAGAATCAGCTGTACATGTGATGGAAGAATGCACTGTGCATGCAGAGGGTTGCAATTCCATTGAATTAGGGATAGTTTACCCAAAATATGCCACAAGACCTAGAATTGCCTTATTTGTATCCCACAAAAAAAAAAGTTCACCGTTATTAGCCAACTATTTTGATGATGTCCCAAATTCCCGGGCTTAACTTCCCATGGAAAATTTCCGGAAAGTTTCCGACCCTTTGCAACCCTAGTTGCAGCACAGCCAAACACAAAGTCTGCATCCCAAACGGCATCCTACTCCCTATATGTAGTGCACTACTTTGATGAGCCCTGGTCAAAATGTAGTACACCATATAGGGAATAGGATGCCGTTTGGGATGCACTGTACAGTCGGCTTCTAGATCTGCATTGCTTGTTCTTTGGGGCTTTAGGCTGGGTATCTGTATAAGCACTTGGTGCCAACTGCCAATGTAAAAAATGGCTTTACAAAATAAGATTGATTGACTAAACAGCCTTTTCGCAGCTTATTGTAAGCAGAAAATGAGGCTTGTGAGAGGCTTGTGGCGTGGAACCAGAGACGTGTTGTGTTTAGGGAGGAGTTGATGAGCAATAGGACAGAGTTGCTGAAAAGCCATAAGAGTTTAGTGTCTCTAGTGAATCATACAACAGCTTTGACGAGGGCCTGTCATCACATGCTAGTGTCAAAACAATCAGCAACAGAAATGTTACAGGCCATTCTTACTCTCGTCTCCCACTGTTGAGAGCGAGCTAGGGCAAGAGTGAGCGAACGAGACAGGAAGCTTTTCATCTGTGTAGCAGCTCCACCCAGCCAGCGACCCACTTATAGATCTGTCCAAACTGTTCAACCACAGCTCACATGATCCCAGAGGTGGAAATGTGTGTGGACACAAAACGTACACACACTGCTGACAGATGTCCAGGAAAAGTTGAGTGGCTCTTGTATCCTGGTGGAAACACCTGCAAGACCTGTGTCTCCTCCTGACAGCTTATTCTATTCAAAAAGCTCACTCTCTCATACACACACACCTCTCTCTAGCCATCTAGGTCTCCCTCTCCATCTGATCAGGTCTCTTTTTTTTATACTCTTTTGTTCTCACTCTCTCGTTCTACATCTCTCGCTCCACTCAACTCCATCTGATCGCTCTTTTCAGCCTGACACACAGGAACCTTTCTCGCCATTATTCCTTTGCAGCACCATTCTCAAACTGAAACTCCATCCCTTAGGGTGCATCTAGATTCACAACACAGCTTGTTTCATTAAACGCAGCCCATTGAGGATTCCACCATGGCGAGTGCTGCAGTAAAGCTGAAACCACTAGCTATGTCACTTCTCCTTAATGCTGCTTTGTGGCCTCGCCTGTAGGCTCCACACACACAGGCATAAGCCCCAAAACCTGATCTGAGCTGGGCCTAGAGCCTCCACCTCTCATCCTCCTCCAATGGGAGAGTAATATTCACCAGTGGGCGTGGAGGAGAAGGGGAGCAGGCCATGTTTCTCTAACTGTTTATTTTGTGGTATTCCCTAAGTACTGCCCCAGCTGCCAAACTAAGCCAGGAGAGCTCTGTCTACCAAGGCGGTCTGACTAGCTCTCTTTGCCTACCCACCTACACTCCAAGTGTCAGTTACAGGTCATATCCTCCAACCATTTCCCAATTCACATTCATTCCTCCTTCCTCCTCCTCTCACTTCAAGAAACCAGCATGGGAAGCAGGGGAGGGAGAGTGAAATGAAGCCACACTGCAGGTCTTAAACATGGCTCCTCATCCAGCTTTCTCTGCCACTCCTGGGATGCATCCCAAATGGCAACCTGTTCCCTATAGAGTGCACTACTTTTGACCAAGGCCCATAGGGAATAGGGTGCCATTTGGACCGCAGCACCCAGTGTGTGAGTAATACTCACATCCAAAACACCCTTATGAAGGCTATTGCAGCTAGCTGAAACGTTCTCTATTGTGGTTAGTGGTATATCAAATCACTTGGGAGCTGCATTTGCTGTGTGTAGGCATTCTTCCTTTATTCTAAGTGTATACATCTGCCCGTCCAGCAGGTCCCAAATGGCACCCCTTTCCCTATATAGTGCACCACTTTTGACCAGAGACCTATGGGCCCTGGTCACAAGTACTGTGCTACATAGGAAATCGGGGCCATTTGGGATGCAGGCCTACTGCGTGCGCAAGTGAAGAAATATCTGAAGGCTAAAGGGAGAGAGGGATAAGTGAATTAAAGATGCTGGGTGAAAGCAACCCTGGCCGTTAATGAATGGGATCTGTAAAGTAAGTGTGTGTGTCCTTTAGAGAGCCCCTCCACAACTCCTCACAGCCCAGGAATAATACATGCACTGTATCATTCCTCATCTCTGGCAGCCTTCCACCTGCTGCAGAGGTAATACTGTAGAAGCCCAGCGTGACACACTGAGGTCAGACACATTAGGCGGATCATTAAAGGTCTCAACCACAGCAGCAACATCCCAGTGGGCAATATTAGCTAGTTGAACCAACGTTATGCTGACGTCTTATATGTTATGTCATGGCCAGCCAGGTTGGATACCGAAAGAAATGGGACATTTTTTTTTAATTACCAGAGAATGTACATTTCTCTTAGTGGGAGGTATTGGACCCTGAATGACTGTGTTTTTGTCTGGTGGGAGGAGTGAGGGAGGCACTTCCATAGTCTCCAGTGGGTTTAGCTCGGTCATGCGTTCAGAGTCTGAGTCAAAGGGCTTAGAGTGCATACTGGGTTACGCTACACTAGCTGCCTGTGAACTAGTGTACTTCAGGGAGTGTGCACTAGGCAGGGTATTGACTCTTGGGAGTGTTTACTGAAACATCTAACACTTCTCCTTGGATTGGTTCTGTCTCCAGGTACACTTGGACAAAGGGGAACAGAGAGGAGAATCCCTGTGTATTAACGGGAGTCACGAGGACACCGGCTGGGTCGTGACACACACACTCACTCCAGCGGCCCACTGTCTGGGTCCCATGGTACCACTTCAACACCAGAGAGAAAGAGAGGGACATAAATCTCTGTGTCCAATCTCTCTAAACCCTCTTCTTGGCTTAGCATTGGACTATCAAAGGGCATTAAGTTCCTTTTGAGATGTAGGAGAGCATAGGGGACTTGGAGGGCATAAGGCCCGCATAATGGACCAATACAAGGGCTGACCGGCAAGGAATTTGAGAAGAATTTTTTAAAATCATGCGCAGTGCAAACTGCAAAACAGCACACCATGCACTGCCAACGCAATGCTGTCCAAAACATAAACTGGACAAAATAGGCCTAATTGTTCTCAGTCCAAAATGCTGCTCTTTGCGTTTCAGAAAGATATCCCGATCTAGAAGTGTGACAGTGATTCAGCCAATTGCATTCCTTCAGCCTACGGTCCAACTTGAGTCCGTGCCATCAGCAGTGTGCCATAGTAATAATCCAGGGGAAGGAGGAGAGAAATCACTGACAGGGACACAAAATAAACACACACTAATTCACAGCGCAGCGATACAGTATGTATGCCTTGAGATACAAAACACACTCCTGTTAGTGGACCTATTTATAACACACGCTATTAGCTCACTGTATGTGTCAGTTGCTACTCTCCAAATGGCCATAGCAGAGAACCAGAAGAGAGAGCGGTGAAGCAAAGCCAACTGAATAGCACTGGAGGGCTTAAGACATCATATACATGTGTTTCCTCAAACACTGACTTATCAACCCAAATGTGAATGTTCAACAAACTCAAGCCAATTTTTAATAACGTGGTGTCTCGGGTGCGAGCACACACACATGTACTTACACAGGGTCTAGCAGCGTAGTGTCCCGAAGGAAAAAGACCACAACAAGTAAAGCCTGTTCAGCCCAGATGCACACTGGCTTGTCAAACTCCATCACAGACAGTAATGACTTGTTCTGAGGAAAAACTAGACCTCGAACTCTCTGTTTGTGTGTGTGTGTGTGTGTTCATAAGGAGGGAATGTGGAGGAGATATTTCCTGAATACTCCAGAAGGGCAGAGGGAGAAAATGGGAAAATCTCAACTGCCGTCAAACAAAGCTGCCTGCCAGCGACAGTACGAGAAGACAAATATCAAGTGTTTCCCATAAAGCGCGGTGGCTTTGAAAATCGAACTCACTTGATGAAGCAGCGGGCTCCTTCGAACGTATATCCCTCCTCCCATCCCGTTGGTAAATCTATGCGGGAAAGAGAGGGGGAAGAGAGAGGGGAGAGGGTAATGAATAGGCTACGAGACAAATAAATCGCAACACACACAAGCGGCTGTTGAGATAGGAGCGGAGATAGGAGCGTGACCGAAAACACAGTTTCCCACGCCAGCCCCTTTGGCAATATTTGTAGCCTACCGCTATGCTATCCATTAATGATATATCCTAGTGCGGATGTTAGAATAGCCTCATTGTCATTTCCATTCGTATCCGTTATTCAACTTAATGGATTGATAGGAGCCAATTAAAATGTGAGATCGGCTATGCTTAAGAAGCAGGCTTTTACAGTGTGAGGACCTATGCATTCCGCGCACGAACTCTTCCATCTACTGCGGTGGATATGGAATGGTAACAATAACATCCTTATCCGCAAGTCATTTTCACAACAATACAAAAACATGTGTTGCAAGTCTCGCATCAATGTTTCATTTTATAATGTTATCAACAACTGTTGTTACAATTGTTACAAAATGACTACCCACTGCTTCGACTACGGGCTTTAAGCCTTAGTCTCGGCTACATGGCAAGTGACAAACAATGTAAAAAACTAATTTATTCGTTTATTAAATGTGAATGCCTACGTGACGGAACTTTCAACAAGTCTGTCGCAATGCCTAGGTAAAATTAACGTTAATTGGCGGCTCAACTTGGTGGTCCTGGCGCAGAGAGAGACGGCTGTTGCTTGCGGCAGGGAGTCTTCGCTCAACGTTTCTCCGTGGTTTCAGAACCCCTTTAAAACCGAGACTCTTGCGGTATGTAACGAATGAAAGAGTTCTACGAGAACCGTTTTTACCTGGGGTTTTTCTGTGCCCCGTTATGACGGCCTCTCCGGTGACGGGATGCAGCCAGGTCGTACTCTTGGCTTCTTCACTGTTGGGTAAGAAACGGGGAGAAGGTGAACACGCAAATAACACAGACATTATCAAACGCGTCGAAACAAAGCCAATACACTTCCATGCGCTGTATCCTGGGAATATTTACTTGAAGAAGAATATCCTTCCGTCCCGAGTAACCCCATAACTCCAAGAAGAAGGCAGGCAAGAGAGCCAGTCTGGGTTTAGATCCGCCGCCATGTCTAACAGAGGACGGAATCTGGAGTGCGCGTATCCGTGCCGTCGGCGCGTACTCGGGAAAACCTTAGCAACTGGGCGCGGGGAACCTCTGGGGCGGGAGCGTGCTTGCATGGTAGAGAGGTCTCCTCCTGTTTTTACATTGTTTTCCAAACTTTTATTGAAACAAATTATAGTTTGTAAGTTCATACTAAGGAGCACAAACACTAGCCTATATAAGCATAGCCTAGAGCAAGCCTATGATTCAGAAAAATAGCCCACCTCAGATATTTACATGCTATGATGTAAAATTCAATTAGATATGGCATTGAGTAATATCAATCCGTACAGCATGTCCTTGTAGCCTAGGGCTACTGAATTCACCAATGGAATACTCATCCCGCAAGTGTGCTATAGCTTACGCGGATGGTCCGTATTATCACACATGCCATCCCAGGTCAACCTTGAACCTCACTGCATGGTTCAGCTGTCTATAAATCCTTCTTCCACCCAAACAACCCTCCCCCTCCCTTCACCCCCTCCCTATAGGTCAGACAGAGCAGAGGATCCCGAGTAGATTAAATGCATGTGTGTGTGAACGGGTGCATGTATGCGATTGTAGAAGTGCAAGTGTGTGTATGTGTGAGTGTGTGTGTGTGTGTGTGTGTGTGGGGGTGCATGTGTGTGTCTTGCCAAAAAAGATGGTGAAAACGCAATACAGACAGATGAGCCAGGACGTCAACACCACGCCACCACGCATATGAGATTTATCCAACAAAACACAACTACATAAATGAAAACAAAGCACTTCAGATACATGTGCACTGTCCAAGCCAAAGTCAAACAAAGGATACCCACTAGATACTGATCTGTGGTCAGTTTGCTGCTCCACTTCCCTAATGGTTAAGGTTAGAATTTGGGGAGGGTAAGCTGATCCTGGATATGTTGTCTGAGAAGGGGAACGTCTTCCCACCCCTCAGGCTCCCTGGCCTTGTGAACTCACCACTAAATCCACCCAATTAGTAATCCTTATGTCCAAGGGGGTTTAGCAGATGTTTGTGTGTGTGTGTGTGTGTGTGTGTGTGTGTGTGTGTGTGTGTGTGTGTGTGTGTGTGTGTGTCAGAGGAGACTGTTATAAGACCTCGGTTGGAGCCAAAACATATCTGTTGATTTACTTGTGCAACAGCATACAGTGTAGTAACTATTAAGACTTACTTCATTTAAAAAATATGTTGACTACTGTTTAGCACATCAAATGAAAGCAATATTTGCTTAAGTACAGTGATTTGCACAATAATAAATGCAAATCATCCAATACATGGACTAATAATGTGTGACGTAAAAGGTAAATCATGTAAATAAACACTTTAACTAGCTGGTAACTACAGTTATATGTAAATCGTGTAACTCCCAGAGTGTTTACATTCCAGTGTAGATATGGCAGTGGGACAGGAGGATGGAATGCAGTGCTGCTAGTGATTACCGTCTCCTCTCCTCTGGATATCAAAGGTAGCGAGATGTTAGACTACACCAGACACCAGAGCCAAGCGGGGCTGGGGCTATATGGGGAACTGCTGCTGTGAGTGAGGGAGGGAGCCTCAAAACAAACACGATGAAAACGTTTCAAACGCTGCTCTGGTTTCTGTCGACGGTCATTAGGACGGAAATGTAGCACAGGCTGTACTGTGTGTATGTGTGTGTAGGGGAGGGGTTTTGTGTGTATGTGTGTGTAGGGGAGGGGTTTTGTGTATGTGTGTGTGTAGGGGAGGGGTTGTGTGTGTGTGTGTGTGTGTAGGGGAGGGGTTGTGTGTGTGTGTGTGTGTAACACATCCTTATGTGAGAGAGTGCCTGTGGTCTTGGATTCGCTCACGGTTTACAATATTCTGTCTAACTGTGACTCAGACAGTTTTACTGTGGAGCTTTAGACCAGAGGCTGGGAGGCTTCGTCAAATGCCCATCAAATAACCCTGACGGCCACGACATGTTTGATTTGAGTTCAGCCTTGTCCGAAATCTGGCTTGCCTACTACAGCATACTTGTGCACTACTCGCGCTACATACTATTTAGAACGTACTGTTTTGTAAAAGGTATGCTGTAAGCAACAAATATCAATATACTACTCATCCATACTGAGAGGATGTCATCAAATGCGCAATAGCGCTCATTCCCCGCCATTTGTACATTTTTGTAGAGCACATCCCCTATTCTGATTACCAGGTTGTTGTCAAACACAGGTGGGAGGTAGAAGCCAATTCTCTTCTTCAATAGAGTGCAGCGAATTCTACTAGATGAAAAGCCAAAATGAGTATGACATCCTGGAATGAATTTTCAACATTTCACATACTATAAAATGTTTTATTTTCGGTTACCCAAGAAGCCTACTATTTAGAATTCAAGTATGGTTATTCGGACATGGCCTCTGTCTGATACTCTGCTTCTGATTGAGTCTCAGTTTGGCGAAAGTAAAATCACTCTGAGAACAGATATGGCCTTTCTCCCAGACCCATTCTGACTAACTATTCAAGGACTGCATCCCAAATGATAATACTCCCTATATAGTGTACTACTTTTACCCAGAGCCCTATGGGCCCTGGTCAAAAGAAGTGCACTATAAAGGGAATTGGGTGTGATTCAGGATGCAGAAAAAGTCTCCATCAAACTTCCCACCGACCCGAGGGCCTGTCTCTCCCCCCAGTCATGAAAAGGACTGTGAGGGGCTGGAAACTAGGCTCATAATGATTATTGATGAGACTGCGGCTAAGCTACGACCCCTGCCGCCTTTTTGAAGTCGCCTAGCGCAGAGCAGAGCAGTTCGTCTGATGTCATCATTAGAGGGTCCAACCAAGCCAATGGCCTCTTTAGAAACAGAGAAGACTTCCTGCTTAGGGGCCAATCTGTACCCCACTGTTACTATAGGAGGGCCTCAACCCCCTTTATCAAAACAAACAACTCCATTCCTATTCCATCCAGTCATCCATCACGCCCCTTATATTTTCCCTGCCATCCTCCTCTCCACCTTATTCTCCCAATTTTTCTCTTCATCTCCCCAACCCTCTCCCAATTCTCACCTCCTATCCTCGCACCACCCTCCAATCCTCCCCATAATTTTTCTCACCCATACTCTCCTCTTTCACCATGTCCTCCTTCCTATCTAGAGTCTCTGACCTCCATGTCACGTCTGTCCCCTCTCTCTGGATCAGCGACTGCAGCATATCACATTCCTCTGTGGAGCTTTCTGTCAGGCCCACTCAGCCTCTCTCTATGGGCTCTGTGTCGCAATAAGTGTTCAATTTAGGAGACAAGGATTATTTCAGCAAAAACAAGACACCTGCGCTGCAGGTTGGCACTACGGTGTTGTGCATTGCAGTGGGAATTCCACAGCTAGGGTAAAAGCTTTACTTTTCAGAAGGAATAAAACAAGCTCGAAAACACATCGGGCTTCACCGGTTAAAGTACTCTCCACATGGCCATGGCGTTAAAAGGTGGGTTTGTGGCTGGAGCTGGCTGGCTCGCTACCTACCCAGTTAGGGGTCCCTTGAACGATCTTGCAGTGTGTGTGTGTGTTTCACTAAGACCAACCTAAAGATCAGAAACTGAACACAAGGACCAGTTAACCAACACCACACTGGTTCTGCTACCTATTTGGTTTCCTTATAGGCAGCAGGGGGGGGGGGGGTGTATTGTCTGTGCGAGGGATATTCAACCACCCTAGGAAGGCAAAGGAAGTTATTTAGAATATGCCTCTATATTATTAAAGACGATTGTCTGTTGTGGAGATGGCCCAGTGTTGAAGAAGGTGGTTTGAACTTAATGGAACAGATTGCTGCTTTACATTGTATTCTATGTAAGGTTGCCTCCATCCACCATGTGTACTATACTGCAGCACCCACCACAACATCCCCAGGGCAGGCAGGTCTTTGTGACATCTGATGCCAGGGAGAAAGTTAGACGGACGGGTCAGACGAGGGAACGCTAAGCCCTGGAGGCCAGAGTGCAGGGAGAATGCCAATGTATGCTAAATACCAAGTTTGTTATCATCAAGCTTGTCTAGCATTGAAATCAGGGAGAGAGCGAGAGTGAGACCGAAACAGAGAGAGAGGGAGACAGAGGGTGAGGGAGACAGAGCGAGAGGGTGAGGGAGACAGAGCGAGAGGGTGAGGGAGACAGAGCGAGAGGGTGAGGGAGACAGAGAGAGAGGGTGAGGGAGACAGAGAGAGAGGGTGAGGGAGACAGAGAGAGAGGGTGAGGGAGACAGAGAGAGGGTGAGGGAGACAGAGAGAGAGGGTGAGGGAGAGAAGGAGCCAGGTTCAAGGTTGATACGTTCGAGACACAGAAATGCAGTCCATGCAGAGATGCTGCTGTGGTCTGGACTAATAATAACATGGTTAACGTTATGCTGCAGAGTCAGGCAGAGACTCAGGGGAAACACACTGTATATGCGTGAAGTCACAAATGGCGCAAATAGGGTGTCAACTGAGAGATGGCATTAAGCCTCTGTTGTTGGACTGGAGAGGTGTGAAGTCATAAAGGTGGATTGCCACATCGTACTGCTCTCTAGTTTTGATGGAAGGCAAGGAGTGTACGTTGTAACTTCAATACTAACTGCTTTTGAATGTGGATGGTGTCATGGCTTAAGACCCCATCAGCCCACAAAGCTAAAGCCTAGACATCCGTTTCAGTCAGTTTTATTCATCATACAAGCTTGGTTCATCAAACCAACTCAGTCTTGGTTTGATCTAAATGCTGTGTACAATCAAGGCACTTTAGGTACAGTAAGAGTTAACCCACTGGGCAGAGGCGTCAATTTAACGTCTATTCCACGTTGGTTCGACGTCATTTCAATGAAATGACGTGGAAACAATGTTGATTCAACCAGTGTGTGCAAAATGGAAGCCTTTTGCCACTCTTTGTTTAAAGATTAGAACGACAAACCTTCTATAGACGTCTGAAACGCCGGCAGCCCCTGCCAACTAACACAACATTTGCATTGAGAAACATTTACCCTGTTGATGACCACAACCTTCAAGGTGATGTTACTCTGCCAAGGGAAATAAACAGAAATGGCGTAGTCGTAAATACTTCATAGTGAAGGTCTATTCACTATTTAAATGTGTTTACTCTCTTCGCTGGGCTTCGTCTATGCTTGTTGAGTAGGATGCACTGGCCAGGTTCACAGCAGTAGGTCCATCACACAGCAATTACAACTCTCTAGAATAACTTTTAGATTTGTGTGTGTGTGTGTGTGTGTGTGTGTGCTAACTCTGGCACCTGCTTTCTTATACTGAAGCTGCCTTGAAGGCCTACGGAACTACTGGGGCGAAGCAGAGATCATGCAAACTGATTAAACTAAGATTCTTTACAACAAATAACTAGTAGAGATGACTGTAAATGTTTTTTTGCAGTGGTAGTAAAGTGCTATTTTTGCCCTTTTCAATAATACAGTACTGTAATGCATAGCTTGCCCTTAAATTGATGGTGATTTTGTAAAAGGTCTGGGTGAGCTGGAGCAGAGGAGTCAGGCGCAGGACAACAGAGATGAGTAATACACATAAATCTACTCAAGACTTACAAATACAAGTCAAATATACAGAGCCCACAATACAGACCGTAAATACAACAAACAAACAAGCACAAAAATCATGAGGGTTAAATAATGAACATGTAATTGGGGAATTGAAACCAGGTGTGTAAAACAAATGGAAAATGAAAAGTGGATCGGCGATGGCTAGAAGGCCGGTGATGTCAACCGCCGAATGCCGCCCGAACAAGGAGAGGGACCGACATCGGCGGAAGTCATGACAAATGTCATACGCTGCATTGCAGGACACAGGGAAATGGCCTGTTGCTAATAGGCTTCAAAAATACTCTGCCGCCTCCAGCCAAGTGATTACACATGGCTGTGTGTGTGTGTGTGTGTGTGTGTGCGTGAGCGCGCGCGCGTGTGTACATTTTGCATCTGTGTGTGAGAGAGAGAACGAGAAAGAGACAATTATTCTGACACTCTTTAACCAACTACATTAACAACAATCCTGTCTGACCTTTAATACAGAACAGACACACAAACATATTGCTGCATTCCAAACAGTTTGGTAATGACTTAATTGTCTGAGTCTAGTCGAGAAGAGAATTTGTCAGGCACTCTGGATACTTTTTTTAGGCCTATTTACCCTCTGGGCACACACTGGTTGACTCATCCTTGTTCCCACATCATTTCAATTAAATTACATTTAAACCAACGTGGAATAGACGTTGAACTTGACGACTGTGCCCAGTGGGTAGTGTACATTTTCTACCATTTGGAGAGTGTTTATTTACAGAATATGTAAAACATTCTTATTTATTTATTTCCCTAATAGGTCTGCCTGTTTAAAGAAAAAATATATACCGTAGGCCATGTATTTAGGATATTAAAACCTATTTTCCAGAGTGATACAGAATAATTATGTTCTGTGTCAGACTGGTCTAAGAAGCTAGTGAAGCTTTTCGTCTCAGGCTTCATTCCAAATGGCACCCTATTCCCTATATAGTGCACTTCTTTTGGCCAGAGCCCTTTGAGTATTGCACTATATACTGTAGGGATTAGAGTGCCGTTTGGGACGTAGCCTCTACAGTATCTCCCTTAGTAGCCTGGTCTATTTCAGTTCCCACCCTCACCATTTAGCGCTTTTGTTACCGTAAACCCCAGAGCATGGCCAGGGATCAAGGTCAATATGTGATTGTTGGATCAGAGTCGGAGAACTGGAGGCTCCCTTTCCTCGTTTAATAAGACCAGAATACCAACGTTCCTTGTACTCGTTTAATAAGACCAGAATACCAACGTTTCCTGTCCTCGTTTAATAAGACCAGAATACCAACGTTTCCTGTCCTCGTTTAATAAGACCAGAATACCAACGTTTCCTGTCCTCGTTTATTAAGACCAGTATACCAACGTTTCCTGTCCTCGTTTAATAAGATCAGAATACTAACGTTTCCTGTCCTCGTTTAATAAGACCAGAATACCAACGTTTCCTGTCCTCGTTTAATAAGACCAGGAATACCAAGGCTCCCTGTCCTCGTTTAAGAAGACCAGGAATACCAAGGCTCCCTGTCCTCGTTTAAGAAGACCAGGAATACCAAGGCTCCCTGTCCTCGTTTAAGAAGACCAGGAATACCAAGGCTCCCTGTCCGACCAGGAATACCAAGGATCCCTGTTCACATTTAAGAAGACCAGGAATACCAAGGATCCCTGTTCACATTTAAGAAGACCAGGAATACCAAGGATCCCTGTTCACATTTAAGAAGACCAGGAATACCAAGGATCCCTGTTCACATTTAAGAAGACCAGGAATACCAAGGATCCCTGTCCACATTTAAGAAGACCAGGAATACCAAGGATCCCTGTTCACATTTAAGAAGACCAAGAATACCAAGGATCCCTGTTCACATTTAAGAGGACCAGGAATACCAAGGATCCCTGTTCACATTTAAGAAGACCAGGAATACCAAGGATCCCTGTCCACATTTAAGAAGACCAGGAATACCAAGGATCCCTGTCCACATTTAAGAAGACCAGGAATACCAAGGATCCCTGTTCACATTTAAGAAGACCAGGAATACCAAGGCGCCCTGTCTGCTTCATTTCTCCCTCTTGGTCAGGTTGTTATTGTTCTCAAATAAAGTCAGTTATTTCTCTAACGGTCACACAGGAAGCTGCATGGAAGACTCTTAGGATTTGAACTCCTCTCACTCACTGCCTTTTGCCTGTCAGTGTTTCTGCTTTTAAACTGCCTCTCATGGAGAAACTGTGAGGAATACAAACTCTGCTGTTTACTCAGGAAGCTGAGCAGAGGATTGAGTTCTTTCAGATGTTTTTTTCTGCCTCATCCCCACCTCTATAGAGGGCAACTTTATAATTGATTTATATCAAAACATGACGTTTTTGCACTTCCTCTTGCCTCTTTGCCTTTACCTTCTCAAAGGAACTTTCTGAATAACATGTTCTTCTCTTTTTTCAAAAATGGAATTCCATGATTTTCCAAGTTGCTGCATGTAGCGTATCAGACTTCAAAGATGAGAAATGGTCCCAATTTAAATTTGGCAGAGCCGAAAGAGATAGCTCTTAGAGAGATGACGTTGTTTTTAGATGGAGGAAACTCTACAGTTATGCAGCAGATCATTTGAGGAAAGTGGAAGAAACACCTCACAAGAATTCATGAACCATCTTGTACCTTCAAAATGAACATCACATTCTGCTCTATTCATTACTCTGTTGGCTTCTTTCATTTAGTTTTCCTCGTCTTGCTTCTGCGAACTGCTGAGCTTTGCGACCATGTTGATGAAACAATAGAGATGTACTACTTGTTCTTTCTTAGACGCCTCAATATTGACAAAATGGAAGGTCGAGCTCTCTGGATGGGCTCTCTGAGAGCGTCCCAAATGGCACCGTAACTCTATCCCCTTTATAGTGCACTACTTTTGACCAGAGACATGGTCAAATGTAGTGCAATACATAGGGAATAGGGTGCCATTTAGGAGGTAGTCTATATTGCCTCACTACAGAGGCCTGCAGCATTTCTGTGGTCTGAAGCTCAGTTGCCTGGACTCACAGAACCCCTGCTCTCCCTCTCTCTGCTCTGCTAGGGAGTATAGTGTGTCTGTGCTTGGCCCCGTTTCCCCGTTTCTCTCCCCCTACTGTGGATATTCTCTCGCTCTCTCTCCTCCCTTTACCCTCTCTGTTTGCTTAAACTCTCTCTGCCCCATTTCTCGCAACCAAGTAGGAAGAACCCAAATAAAGCTGCTCTCTCCACCACCACCAGCCCCCCCTCTCTCTGGCTCATCTTCATTCCACAGTCTGAATTATATTTATTTTGCTCAGCTATCTAATATTCAGAGCATGTCAATTCTCTGTCCTCGTGTGGGAATGATTGAGTACTAAGACATGTAGTACTGGATATGTAATTGAATAAATACTCTTGTTTTCCTCATGTCTTGGGAAGATGATAGAACCCCCTCTGGAGATCTCATAATGTTGAAGCTGGCAGCAGCAGGGGAGAGTGAGGATGTGTCCCAAATGGCGCCCTATTCCCTATATAGTGCACTACGTTTGACCGGAGCCCTATGCACCCTGGTCAAAAGTAGTGCACTCTGAAGGGAGTAGGCTCCCATTTGGGATGCCGGCTGAGAGAGGGCAAGGTTAAAATAAGCCCCTTCCTCATGGTGAGGGATGACTCTCAGGAGAGACACGTTGATTTAAGCAGCTGGGGTGATGGAGAGGAGGCACTCTTAGGGCTTGAAGGGCATCAGATTCACCTTCCTCTGTGCTGCTTAGAGACCTCTAAACATACACACAGGCACTAAGGCGTCAGACAGTCAGGCAGTCAGGCACGCACACACCACAGACACAGACATGCACACACCAACACAGACACACATTCACAGACACATACATGAACTCATCTACTGCGCCAGTCCATCTTACTCTAAAAAAGTGAAGGGGAAAACCACCACATTCACTTTAGTAAAAGACAAAAAGTTGCTGTCTACATTCTTCAATGATACTTCATGGTCTCCAGGGCCAATAGCAGCAGCCACACAAAGAGAGACAATCAGGGAGTCCAGCCGAGCTGAACCACAGCAGATGAGGAGGGAGAGAGAGATGGAGGGATGGAGGGAGAGAGAAAGAGACTCCTGGATGCGCTCCCGCTGGCTTCAGACTCTTCTCGGGGAGGTCCCGGCCGCCCAGCCCATCCACTGTCACACTGAAAAGGAACCCCTTGATACAGTTACTCAACCCACTCTCTGATCTAACAACACATGAGGAGAGGAGAGAAGAAGAGAAGCGTTTTGTTCACTTTCAGTTTTGGATTGAATGGCACGAGAGACTCACATCAACCGTTACACATAGTTCATCCTACAGGGGCTTTAACATCTCATCAGTTCAGCTTAATGATCTGTCTCTCCCTCCCTCCCCCCTGACAGTAAACAATACAATGACTCAAGATGTTGAATAGGAAATTCCACGCTGCAACACCGCTGTGACCAAAAGGTGTCCCTCAGTGTTTTCAAAGAGGAGTGCCTCCTTCTTCTCAGAAATGTTGCAAGGGGTCTTTCTTATTGAACCAGTATTTGCTCACTGACCATGCAGGAAGTAGAACCACTATTTAGAACTACTAAAGCAATGTCTGTTTATTCATGATGCTTGTACAATATGATAGGGATTGGTCATTCACTACTGTAGCAACGTGCAGTGCATAGCAACAAGACACACAGAACAGATAAACAAAACTATGGTTGTTTTCTTAGATAGGCATTCACAATATCAAGTCAATATGTTGATGGCATAGTTGGTTTCCTAGTGTATTTTATATTTGGTTTGTATCAAGTTTTAGTAGGAATGCTGATCTAGGATCAGGTACCCCTGTCTTATTTATTGTGACCTTAAAGGCAAAACTGATCCGTAATCAGCACAACTACTCTGAGATGCTTGAAACATAAGGCCCCAGAAGTAACTGCCATGAATAGGGCGTATGGAGTCAGTCAGTCAACTGCATATGGAGCCTGCTGATGTGAATAAGAATTACAAAGCTTTAGGAAACATCTCTGGGTTCTGTCATTACATCACTGGCACATTACGTCCAGGGAGAATAGTAATTATAATGTAACTGATTGCAGAGCATGGCACAGTAACTACTTCCTGTTTTGCACCCACGCATTCACACACAGTGGGAATCATTTCTCACGAAGGCCCTCGTAGGTAAACATTGCACACTGGGCCATTACACAAACCCGCCATGATTCCAAAAGAGCAGTTTTGGTTTTATTTCATTGATTTATTTTACCATGGCTCAGTACAGACTTGAGGCATCAACATTTAATTAATGGATCCCTATTATCAAACAGCTGTTAGAGCTCTTTGTTCTGGGTCCAGTGCAGACTCCCTCCCTCCCTCCCTCCCTCCCTCCCTCCCTCCCTCCCTCTCTGTCTCTACTCTCTGTCTCTACTCTCTGTCTCTACTCTCTGTCTCTACTCTCTCTCGCCATCTCCTTCCATTTCTCTCTCGCTCTCTCTGCCTCACTCTCTGAGAAGAAAACCCACAGAGAGGGTTGGCTGCTGCTGCTGTGGGGAGTCAGCAGTAAAGGGCAATTCCACAACTTTTCAACCTAATTTGCATTATCTCCGGCACAATACATATATATACATATTTTAAAACAGCGCATTTTTGCGTTTTGTAGAAACAAATATAAAGTTTTTAAAAAGTTCTACCCGATGACATCATCAAGAACATTTTTAAAACAGTTATTTTCCAACACTATGAGATTCGGGGAGCAAGAAAATACCTTCCCTCCGGCTTGAAACTCGTTGCAGGTTGAAGAAAATCACCATTTAAATCACTTTTAATCCTACCCTGTGATGTCACAGAGAAGCATTTCTTTAGGGCCTTTCTTCTTATCTTTTTAACCACCGATCATAGAAACGGGCTGTTTTCACATATGTTAACGCTGGTTTGGTGCTGGAGATAGTGAATATGAGGTTGAAAAGTGGCGGAATTGCGCTTTGATTGACCCTTTGATTGCCCCAATCAAAAAGAATGCTCAGAGAGAGAGAGAGAGAGAAAGGCTTTGATCTTTCCCAGCTCTTCCAAGGAACTCCTTTATCGTATTTTGAGTTGGGGACTATCTGTGTAAGTCATATACATACCGTAGTGGCCCCTTCCTCCCTAGAGCCCAAACATTGTTTCTGTGTTGTTTCTGCTTGCTGTATAATGTGCAGGCTATGCTCTTTGTTGGTGTGTGTGTGCACTTGCAAGACACCAAGAAAATGAGTCACTGTGTGTCTCCTTGAAAAATAGGGTCACAGTGAAAGTACACTATGCTCCTCTGGCTCCATTGCTTCTCTCTGTGGACTACGCCTAAGTCATGAATGAGACTAGGCCCGACACTCTCTCCTCTCCTCATCGCCTCCTCTTCATTAGCCTCATAATGAGCATTGTGAGAGAAATGGAGAGAGAAAGAAAGAGAGAACACCCTCCTAGATGAGTTTTAGGTAGCATTGTCTGTTCTCCTGGCAGCTTCATAATGACCGTTTTTAACGAGGGCATTAGGTTTTGTCGCTTCATTATACCTTATTTCATATGATGTTTGCTTTGTTATGGAAACTTCTCTGCTCTCCGGAGGGACTGGATTTCTAAGCTAATGAGTCCAAAACAAGTAGCTTTTAAAAGGAGCAGCCAGCTCGAAGCCGGGAGCTGGAGTTCATGCTGTAACGGACCTCTCCCTCACATCGCTTTGCCTCGCTGTGTGGAGATACACTATTCAGCATCATTCAGCATGGTTCTCTCTCTCTCTCTCTCTCTCTCTCTCTCTCTCTCTCTCTCTCTCTCTCTCTCTCTCTCTCTCTCTCTCTTTGCCCCTATCTTTATCTGCCTCATTCTATCTTGCTCTCCCCCCCCCCACCTCTCTCTCTCTCTCTTTTTCTCCCTCTCTATTCAGTCAGCAGTGTAAGGCCTGTGACGGCTATAACAGATCCACTTTATTCCAGAAGGTCATGAGGTGTATGAGCCTTTGCTCGCTTCTGTGTCAAGTGATACAGTTCTATTTTTCTCTGAACACACACATACACGCACACACACTGACCTTGGTTCAACCCTTTGATGCTCGCTAAGCGCTGTAGCTGCCGGGGATCATGCAAATCTGGGTGGCATTTTGCTGCTATATTATTGGATGAAGAGCCCAGGCCTGTTGTCTGTGTTCATGCATTGATAGCTCAATTGTCTACTGCCTGTTGTTTGTGTGTGTGTGTGTGTGTGTGTGTGTGTGTGTGTGTGTGTGTGTGTGTGTGTGTGTGTGTGTGTGTGTGTGTGTGTGGCATAGTATGTTAGTCTTAAGCCAGTGGACCACTGTCTAGTCTAGGTACTTTAACTGGGTTTGCATCAGACTAAAACTTTCTAAATTACATCTGTACTGTAACACACTCAGTGCTATGAGGACACATCAGAATTGGATGGACTATGGGGTGAAGTTCAAGTCCTTCTCAACGTCCGGTTTAAAATGAAAATGAATGTGAATCCAGTGTTTTGATGAATGTTTTGGGGCCTTGGAGCCATTTTGTTTAACCTTTGTTTTACCAGGTTAATTGAATGGGAGAGAAATACTGACTGGGGAAAAGGGGTTTTAGTGGAGGGATCGATATCAACACCCGTGGTTGTGTAATTAGATGGTGGGCAGAGAAGTGTGTGTGTGAATGTGTGAGTGTGTGTGTTTCGACATGTGTACATTATGTGGTGAGGATCCAGTAGGATGTTCAGACCGTCGTCATGTCACAAGACGACAAAATAAAAGTTTGAACTCGATCATACTCCCTTTAGCATGCGGCCCATTAAAATCACATGACTCTCTCTCGTCAGAATTAGTGGTTAGAGCATTGGGCCAGTAACTGAAAGGTCACTGGTTCGAATATCCGAGCGGACAAGGTGAAAACCCTCATTTGCTCCAGGGTCGCCGTACTACTACGGCTGACCTAGATACCACCGAGGGAAACATAATGCTCCTTTTCACCATCCGTTTTTTTATCAAACAACTCATGCAATCAAAACATAATTATGCTTCTTCCTCCCCCAAAAAACATCCCGATGGGCCATTTTTAACTTTGCGATTCTCTTTCTGACTGAGAGTTGGATTCTGTGGAGCACGCAGACATGATTGCACTCCCTCTCAGAGTCTGAGGCAGTTTATTAGAGTCTAGCTGCACCTGTTATCTTTGTGACAGGCAGGCTCGGTCGCCTTCTCCCTTATCGTCTGCCTGTCAGTACAGAGACTGTAATCAGTGAGTTTCAATAGAGCTCGCAGAAATCTGCACTACGCTCTCACTCACACACACACACACACACACACACACACACACACAAAAACACACACACACAGTCACTCAGCTTCTGAGGCCAAACCTAAATGATGTAAAATTCATAGAGAGCCTAATAAAGTGGAGCGCCAGATCATCTGCTGTGCAGCTAGAATACAATATGAAGCTGCCGCAGCACATCACAACACACTGTCTTTGAGCTTTGGTCCACTGTCTCCAGTGGTAATAATGGGTTGTAGTTCATGATCTTGAAGAATGTGAATCTGCACACAGAGCGCGGCTCTTGGTTTAGCCGGGAAACAAGTGGTGCTGTGAGTCGTATACAAGTATGTCTCTAATTGAAAGGGATTCTGTACAGAAAGGAGTGCAGGGGGAACAGAGAGGACAGCTGATCTACAGGATATGATGTATCTGTGAATCTACAGGATGTTACATATCTGTGGATCTACGGGATATTATATATCTGTGGCTCTACAGGATATCATATATCTGTGGATCTATGGGATATGATATATCTGTGGATCTATGGGATATTATATATCTGTGGCTCTACAGGATATCATATATCTGTGGATCTACGGGATATTATATATCTGTGGCTCTACAGGATATCATATATCTGTGGATCTATGGGATATGATATATCTGTGGATCTATGGGATATTATATATCTGTGGCTCTACAGGATATCATATATCTGTGGATCTACGGGATATTATATATCTGTGGATCTACGGGATATTATATATCTGTGGATCTACGGGATATTATATATCTGTGGCTCTACAGGATATGATATATCTGTGGATCTATGGGATATCATATCTGTGGATCTACGGGATATTATATATCTGTGGCTCTACAGGATATCATATATCTGTGGATCTATGGGATATTATATATCTGTGGATCTACGGGATATTATATATCTGTGGATCTACTGAGTGCAGATACACTATCTCCAGCACAGATAAAGGCTTAGACAAGGGCCTATAAACCAGAGTTGCAGCAAAGCCAGAGCCTGGCAATAGGGTCTACTATTGGACGGGAGCTACACTACCACTACGATACATCACATCACTGTTTGTTTCATTTACCTGAAATAGAGACAGATGGAAAATGAAGGTCAATTTAAAAAAAATGCAACGTAATTATTATAATTATCTGCGATGTTCTGTTCACCTTTACAGCTTTGGGGTAGCATAAGAAGGAGATTTTGCACCAAAGATTACACCCAGCCTGCTAATCATGAACAGCGGGTGTCCAGTTATGTGCGACCAATGGTTGTAAGCATTAACAAGGGGTCAAAGGTCAGCATTAGCCAATGAGCTGCAGTGTCAGTGGTGACCTGGGCAGTGGAATGCCGGCAGTGCTTATTCCATTAGAGCATTGAGCTGAGAGGGTGTAGAGTGTAGAGCGAATCTGATGTGAACCATTTCTCTGCCTCTCTCTCTCTCTCTCTCTCTCTCTCTCTCTCTCTCTCTCTCTCTCTCTCTCTCTCTCTCTCTCTCTTCTCTTGTCTTGTGGCAACAGGTCACAAACCTTGCTGTTGTGATGGCACACTGTGGTATTTCACCCAGTAGATATGGGAGTTTTTCAAAATTGGGTTTGTTTCGTATTCTTTGTGGATCTGTGTAATCTGAGGGAAATATGTGTCTCAAATATGGTCATTCATTTGGCAGGAGGTTAGGAATTGCAGCTCAGTTTCCACCTCATTCTGTGGGCAGTGTTCATATAGCCTGTCTTCTCTTGAGACCAATGTCTTTCTCAATAGCAAAGCTATGCTCACTGAGTCTGTACATAGTCAAAGCTTTCCTTAAGTTTGGGTCAGTCACAGTGGTCAGGTATTCTGCCACTCTACACTCTCTGTTTAGGTCCAAATAGCATTCTAGTTTGCTCTGTTTTTTTGTTAATTCTTTCAAATGTGTCAAGTAATTATCTTTTTGTTTTCTCATGATTTGGTTGGATCTAATTGTGTTGCTGTCCTGGGGCTCTGTGGGGTCTGTTTGTGTTTGTGAACAAAGCCCCAGAACCAGCTTGTTTGTTTCTCTCTGTCTCTGTCTCTGTCTTTCTCTCTCTCTCGCTCTCTCTTTCTCTCAACTCAATCTCCCAGGAACCTTTCTCCCTTTCCTTTTCTCTTTCTATCCTTCCCTGTCTTTATCCTTCTCTCTGTCTGAGTAAATGAAGAGAGAGAGAGAGAGAGAGAGACTCACTCAGACACAACAGGTCATTCCGTTATGCAGCACCCGGAGGTATTCTCCACGAACACGCATCACACACCAAGGACACAGTTTAACAGGAAGTTACACACAATCAACCCACTTCTAATCAGCTACAGACATATTATCATCCAACATACACGCATATCATTTATGTCTGATAGCCTACATGTTATTATGAATCAATAGCCCTGATCCATTACCTGAGATGAAATGTAATGAGATAGAGCTAAGAGAGAGGAGGCATTAGCACTGTATTTCAGCAGAGAGGTGTTATTGGCGTTTGCTGCTATTTATTTCAGCACACACATATACATGCGTACCACACAAGCAAGCACGTGGGCATGCATGCACCCTCAGATACATGGCATGGTGTAGTTGTTCACACTCTAAAATCCTGTTTGTGTGACAGCCAGGGCACAGAACAGCTTCAATGTAATCCACTTTTGAATACATGACCATCTCTTCTTCACGTTCGCCTTGGCATCCTGAGGTGATTACATAACTCATCTCTCTCTCTCCCCATATCTCTCTCTCTCTCTCTCTCTCTCTTCGTTGTCTCTATCTCTCTCCCCATATCTCTATCGCTCTCTCTTCGTTGTCTCTATCTCTCGCCCCCTCCTTCGGTCTAAATCAGCCTCCGTTTCCTTTTCTCTTCATTAAGACCTGTCTTTTGTACTATGAGAGTAATGCTACTGTAGCTGTTGTTTCATCTTGACACCGTCTCGTTGTCCTGCTCTACCAGGGGACTCAGCTGCAGGGATTGAAGGATGGAGAGAGGGAGAGAGGGAGAAGAGAAGTCAGAAGTTAAGACGGAGGAGGGAAGAAATAGAACTGTAATACAGTCTATTTTAGCTTTGGATTGGCCTTTAAAAGTATAGCTATTAATTCCAGATGGTTAAAGGGATACTTTGGTCAAATGAGTCAAATGAACTTGTGGATACCATTTTTCTGTTTCTGTCCAGTATGAAGGAACTTAGAGATGGTTTCACGTGCCAATGCTAACTATTATTAGCGCAATGACTGGAAGTTTATGAGTATCTGCTAGCATGCTAGCTATGAATATCTGCTAGCATGCTAGCTATGGGTATCTTCCAGTCATTATGCTAACTCTAGTTAGCAATTGCGCCTTAGTTAGCAACTTCCTTTAAACTGCACTTAGAGATCTAAAAGTGATATCCACAAGCTCATCTGACTCTGGGGAAGTAGATAAGGAACTCATTGCCAAAATCCCAAAGTATGCGTTGTCTACGGCTGTCGGATGGGCGGGTGACCTCTGTGGTGGGGGAGATGCAGACTGTGGAGTTTTATACCGAGTTGTATAGTGCAGAACTGTGTGATCCTATGTGTGTTCTGGTTTTGTTCGCAGAACTCCCTATGCTCTCTCTGGCACAGAGGGATGAAATGGACATTCTCCTGTTATCCCATGAACTGTTAGAGGCCGCAACCATTGTATTTAACCATGGAAAGGTGATTTAGGATTGTGTCTCAATCTCTTGTCAACTCAATCTCCCAGGAACCTTTCTCCCTTTCCTTTTCTCTTTCTATAATTCCCTGTCGTTATCCTTCTCTCTGTCTGAGTAAATGAAGGAGATCTGCTGGTCCATGTTTCATGTCGATAAGAAGAGAGAGAGAGAGAGAGAGAGAGAGAGAGAGAGAGAGAGAGAGAGAGAGAGAGAGAGAGACTGACAGAGAGGGAGACAGAGAGGGAGCTGTCACTCACTCAGGTAATACCGTTATGCAGCACCTGGAGGTATTCTCCACGAACACGCATAACAGACCAAGGACACAGTTTAACAGGAAGTTACACACAATCAATCCCATCTAATCAGCTACAGACATATTATCATCAAACATGTGCATACATACAGTAGCAGTCAAAAGTTTGGACACACCTACTCATTCAAGGGTTTTTCTTTATTTTTACTATTTTCTACATTGTAGAATAATAGTAAAGACATCAACACTACGAAATAACACATATGGAATCATCTAATAACCAAAAAAGTGTTAAACAAATGAAAATATATTTTATATTTGAGATACTTCAAAGCAGCCACCCTTTGCCTTGATGGCAGCTTTGCACACTCTTGGCATTCTCTCAACCAGCTTCATGAGGTAGTCACTGGGAATGCATTTCAATTAACTGTTGTGCCTTGTTAAAAGTTAATTTGTGGAATTTCTTCCTTCTTAATTAATGCGTTTGAGCCAATCAGTTGTGTTGTGACCAGATGGTGGTGGGATACAGAAGATAACCCTATTTCGTAAAAGACCAAGAAACGACAGTCCATCATTACTTTATGACTTGGTCTGTCAATCAATCAAAAAAATGTAAAAACTTTGAAAGTTTCTTCAAGTGCAGTCGCAAATCAAATCAAATTGTATTTGTCACATGAGCCGAATACATCAAGCGCGATGATGAAACTGGGTCTCATGAGGACCACCACAGGAAAGGAAGATCCAGAGTTACCTCTACTGCAGAGGATAAATTCATTAGAGTTACCAGCCCCAGAAATTGCAGCCCAAATAAATGCTTCACAGAGTTCAAGTAACAGACACACCTCAACATCAACAGTTCAGAGGAGACTGCATGAATCAGGCCTTCAAGGTCAAATTGCTGCAAAGAAACCACTACTAAAGGACACCAATAAGAAGTAGAGACTGGCTTGGGCCAAGAAACACAAGCAATGGACTTTAGACCGGTGGAAATGTGTCCTTTGGTCTGATGAGTCCAAATTTGAGATTTTTGGTTCCAACTGCCGTGTCTTTGTGAGACGCAGAGTAGGTGAATGGATGATCTCCGCATGTGTGGTTCCCACCTTGAATGGAGGATGAGGTGTGATGGTGTGGGGGTGCTTTGCTGGTGACACTGTCAGTGATTTATTTAGAATTCAAGGCACACTTAACCAGCATGGCTACCACAGCATTCTGCAGCAATATGCCATCCCATCAGGTTTGCGCTTAGTGGGACTATTATTTGTTTTTCAACAGGACACCTCCAGGCTGTGTAAGGGTTATTAGACCAAGAAGGAGGGTGATGTGGTGCTGCATCAGATTACTTGCCCTCCACAATCACCTGACCTCAACCCAATTGTGTCACATCTGCTCCTGCTACGCCCTCTGGTGTTCCTCCGGTGTCTTCTTGACCTGCAGTTACTCCCCTTGTACACTCTCTCCCTCTCCCTCTCTGTGTGATTGTGTGGTTGGAGACAGGTGTGCTGGAGTCAGAGCAGATCCCTACCAGCTGCAACTCATTCCATAATCAAGACCTCTACAAATACTCAGTCCTGCCACTTCCACTCTGCCAGATTGTAATCTCTGCTCAGTCAGTTCATAATGCTAGCCATTTATGATTATTCAAGAGCCTGTTACTCTGCTGTGCCTGTTTCCCTGCCTGACACCATTTATCTTCTCATTGTAGTTTACCTCTCTGGCTCCTGTCTCCCGTTCCACATCTCACCACCCAACTGCCTTGCGCTGGATTTTACTCACCACCACTACCTTGGATTCCCCTCAGGACCTGTTTACCCTGTTCTATTCAGCAAACTCAAACTTCAGTCTCCTAATCTGTTATTTTTGTAACTCATCTGAGCTTCCCCAGATCAGCACTCCATATCTCCCTGTGTACAATACATATTTTGGTTCATTCATCCTTGTTTCTTCATCTGAGTCTGCTCTTGGGTTCCCCTGTGTCGCACCGCTTAACAAATTGAGGCCCTGCATGTCCCCAGGCACCCTCATTTGTTGACTTCTGTGATCGGAAAAGCCTTGGTTTCATGCATGTCAACATCAGAAGCCTCCTCCCTAAGTTTGTTTTACTCACTGCTTTAGCACACTCTGCTAACCCTGATGTCCTTGCCGTGTCTGAATCCTGGCTCAGGAAGGCCACCAAAAATTCTGAGATTTCCATACCCAACTATAACATTTTCCGTCAAGATAGAACTGCCAAAGGGGGAGGAGTTGCAGTCTACTGTAGAGAGAGCCTGCAGAGTAATGTCATACTTTCCAGGTCCATACCCAAACAGTTCGAGCTACTAATTTTAAAAATTACTCTCTCCAGAAATAAGTCTCTCACTGTTGCCGCCTGCTACCGACCCCCCTCAGCTCCCAGCTGTGCCCTGGACACCATTTGTGAATTGATCGCCCCCCCATCTAGCTTCAGAGTTTGTTCTGTTAGGTGACCTAAACTGGGATATGCTTAACACCCCGGCAGTCCTACAATCTAAGCTAGATGCCCTCAATCTCACACAAATCATCAAGGAACCCACCAGGTACAACCCTAAATCTGTAAACAAGGGCACTCTCATAGACGTCATCCTGACCAACTGGCCCTCCAAATACACCTCCGCTGTCTTCAACCAGGATCTCAGCGATCACTGCCTCATTGCCTGTATCCGCTACGGATCCGCAGTCAAACGTCCACTCCTCATCACTGTCAAACGCTCCCTAAAACACTTCTGTGAGCAGGCCTTTCTAATCGACCTGGCTCGGGTATCCTGGAAGGATATTGACCTCATCCCGTCAGTTGAGGATGCCTGGTCATTCTTTAAAAGTAACTTCCTCACCATTTTAGATAAGCATGCTCCGTTCAAAAAATGCAGAACTAAGAACAGATATAGACCTTGGTTCACTCCAGACCTGACTGCCCTCGACCAGCACAAAAACATCCTGTGGCGGACTTCAATAGCATCGAATAGTCCCCGCGATATGCAACTGTTCAGGGAAGTCAGGAACCAGTACACGCAGTCAGTCAGGAAAGCAAAGGCCAGCTTCTTCAGGCAGAAATGTGCATCCTGTAGCTCTAACTCCAAAAAGTTCTGGGACACTGTAAAGTCCATGGAGATCAAGAGCACCTCCCCCCAGCTGCCCACTGCACTGAGGCTAGGTAACACGGTCACCACCGATAAATCCATGATTATCGAAAACTTCAACAAGTATTTCTCAACGGCTGGCCATGCCTTCCTCCTGGCCATGCCCCCCCCCCCACCCCCCGCAGCTACTCGCCCAAGCCTCTCCAGGTTCTCCTTTACCCAAATCCAGATTACAGATGTTCTGAAAGAGCTGCAAAACCTGGACCCGTACAAATCAGCTGGGCTTGACAATCTGGACCCTCTATTTCTGAAACTATCCGCCACCATTGTCGCAACCCCTATTACCAGCCTGTTCAACCTCTCTTTCATATTGTCTGAGATCCCCAAGGATTGGAAAACTGCCGCAGTCATCCCCCTCTTCAAAGGGGGAGTCACCCTGGACCCAAACTGTTACAGACCTATATCCATCCTGCCCTGCCTATCTAAGGTCTTCGAAAGCCAAGTCAACAAACAGGTCACTGACCATCTCGAATCCCACCGTACCTTCTCCGCTGTGCAATCTGGTTTCCGAGCCGGTCACGGGTGCACCTCAGCCACGCTCAAGGTACTAAACGATATCATAACCGCCATCGATAAAAGACAGTACTGTGCAGCCGTCTTCATTGACCTTGCCAAGGCTTTCGACTCTGTCAATCACCATATTCTTATCGGCAGACTCAGTAGCTTCGGTTTTTCTGATGACTGCCTTGCCTGGTTCACCAACTACTTTGCAGACAGAGTTCAGTGTGTCAAATCGGAGGGCATGCTGTCCGGTCCTCTGGCAGTCTCTATTGGGGTGCCACAGGGTTCAATTCTTGGGCCGACTCTTTTCTCTGTATATATCAATGATGTTGCTCTTGCTGCGGGCGATTCCCTGATCCACCTCTACGCAGACGACACCATTCTGTATACTTCCGGCCCGTCCTTGGACACTGTGCTATCTAACCTCCAAACGAGCTTCAATGCCATACAACACTCCTTCCGTGGCCTCCAACTGCTCTTAAACGCTAGTAAAACCAAATGCATGCTTTTCAACCGTTCGCTGCCTGCACCCGCACGCCCGACTAGCATCACCACCCTGGATGGTTCCGACCTAGAATAGGTGTACATCTTTAAGTACCTAGGTGTCTGGCTAGACTGTAAACTCTCCTTCCAGACTCATATCAAACATCTCCAATCTAAAATCAAATCTAGAGTCGGCTTTCTATTCCGCAACAAAGCCTCCTTCACTCACGCCGCCAAACTTACCCTAGTAAAACTGACTATCCTACCGATCCTCGACTTCGGCGATGTCATCTACAAAATAGCTTCCAATACTCTACTCAGCAAACTGGATGCAGTTTACCACCGTGCCATCCGTTTTGTTACTAAAGCATCTTATAGCACCCACCACTGCGACCTGTATGCTCTAGTCGGCTGGCCCTCGCTACATATTCGTCGCCAGACCCATTGGCTCCAGGTCATCTTTCAAGTCCATGCTAGGTAAAGCTCCGCCTTATCTCAGTTCACTGGTCACGATGGCAACACCCACCCGTAGCACGCGCTCCAGCAGGTGTATTTCACTGATCATCCCTAAAGCCAACACCTCATTTGGCCACCTTTCGTTCCAGTTCTCTGCTGCCTGTGACTGGAACGAATTGCAAAAATCGGGAGACTTTTATCTCCCTCACCAACTTCAAACATCTGCTATCTGAGCAGCTAACTGATCACTGCAGCTGTACATAGTCTATCGGTAAATAGCCCACCCAATTTTACCTACCTCATCCCCATACTGTTTATATTTATTTACTTTTCTGCTCTTTTGCACACCAATATCTCTACCTGTACATGACCATCTGATCATTTATCACTCCAGTGTTAATCTGCAAAATTGTAATTATTCGCCTACCTCCTCATGCCTTTTGCACACAATGTATATAGACTCTCTTTTTTTTCTACTGTGTTATTGACTTGTTAATTGTTTACTCCATGTGTAACTCTGTGTTGTCTGTTCACACTGCTATGCTTTATCTTGGCCAGGTCGCAGTTGCAAATGAGAACTTGTTCTCAACCAGCCTACCTGGTTAAATAAAGGTGAAATAAAAAATTTAAAAATGGTTTGGGTTGAGTTGAGTTGGACAGCAGAGTGAAGAAAAACCAGCCAGTAAGTGCTCCGCATATATGGGAATTCCTTCAAAACGGTTGGAAAAGCATTCCAGGTGAAGCTGGTTGAGAGAATGCCAATAGTGTGCAAAGCTATCATCAAGTGAAAGGGTGGCTACCTTGAAGAAATTAAACTATAAAACACTTTTTTTGGTTACTACATGATTCCATATGTGTTGTTTCATAGTTTGGATGTCTTCACTATTATTCTACAATGTAGAAAATAGTAAAAATAAAGAAAAACCCTTGAATGAGTAGGTGTGTCCAAACTTTTGATTGGTACTATATAACTTATGTCTGATAGCCTACATGTTATTAGGAATCAATAGCCCTGATCCATTACCTGACATGAAATGTAATGAGAGAGCTGAGAGAGAGAGGCTGCATTTGCACTTTATTTCACCAGAGATGTGTTTGGAATTTGCTGCTATTTATTTCAGCACACACATATACATGCGTACCACACAAGCAAGCACACAGGCATGCACATGCATGCAGACACACGGCATGGTGTTGTCCTTCACACTACCCCTCTAAAATCCTGTTTGTGTGTCAGGCAGGCACAGAACAGCTTCAATGTAATGCCTCTCTCTCTTTCCCTATCGCTCTGTCTTGTTCGCTAGGTCGTATTTTCCACTTTTGTGACACGGCTGTGATTGCTCTTGTTACCGGTAGAGAAACTGATAGATATTCGTTTTTTTCTCTTAAATAAGAAGGTACACTCGAGCCATTAACGTAATTAGATCTCGCCTGTGAAAAGGCGAGGTATTAAACATAAAAAGTAAATGCTTTGAAGATGTTGAATACATTCATTTGGTGCACGGAGAGAGAGCCCTCTTCGGTTGTCGCGTCTGCAGAGACCCAGCTGAATGAATGGAATGCAGAAGAAACATTAAAATAATAGATATTCTGAGGATATGAAATATGTTTTTGTTTATTGTCTCTTATATACTGTATCTAATGAATAGCCGAGTTGGAGTTGGAGACAGTTTTACTGCTTGTCCATAGGGAAATCTCTACTGCATGTGTTTTAATGCTGACCTATTACAGGACAGAATCAGGATTCAGAATACATGGCCAACTCCAGAGGTGATGACATAACTCATCTATCTCTCTCTCTTCGTTGTCTCTCTATCTCTCGCCCCCTCTTTCAGTCTAAATCAGCCTCCGTTTCCTTTTCTCTTCATTAAGACCTGTCTTTTGTACTATGAGAGTAATACTAACTATTGTTTCATCTTGACACCCTCTCATTGTTCTGCTCTACCAGGGATTGAAGGATGGGGAGAGGGAGGAAAGAAGTCAGGGGTCAAAGGTTGAAGTTAAGACGGAGGGAAGCAATAGAACTGTAATACAATTTCCAGTATTGGAGTGGCCTATTAAAGTTTAGCTATTAATTCCCAGTGGTTAAAGGGATACTTCAGGATTTTGGCAATGATGCCAAATGGATACCATTTTTATGTCTCTGTCAATTATGAAGGAAGTTAGAGGTAGTTTTGCAAGCCAATGCTAACTAGCATTAGCGCAATGGCTTGAAGTCTATGGGTATCTGCTAGTGTGCTAGCTATGGGTATCTGCTAGCATGCCAGTCATTATGTTAACTCTAGCAAGCAATTGTGCTAGCGCTAGTTAGCAACTTCCTTCAAACTGCACTTAGAGATATAAAAATTATATCCACAAGTTCATCTGACTCTGGGGAAGTAAATAAGGGCCAAAAGGGCCAAAATACCAAAGTATCCCTTTAATGCTTCATTACCATGTCAAAGCTGGCTCATTCAAAAGGCACAATTGTGATCATCAATCAGAAATAATGTCATCCCGGCTATCAGTGTGGATGTTGTCACTCTCTTTACCATCACAGCTGAAGAGTAGAGCTGCCAGATGCCAAGTCAATATAGCAGACTGTCCATACTGACTCAGTATAGCAAGCTGGTGTGAGGCTTTAGGAAGTCACTAATCCAGTCTGTCACACTCCCACAGTGTCCCTCTCCTCTCCACATGGGGTCCAGTAGGACCCTGGATGGTCATCACTAATCTGGATATAGAGCGCACAATGTACATTGGAACTAACATTGGCACTATGCCTGTTGTAGAAAGGACTGAATAGAACTGTAGAATAGAACTGTTTAACCACCATCCCTAAACTTATCCACCTCAACCAGGATCCTAACCCTTGCCTTGATTAGGAATAAATAGCTCATAATGTGAATGCTAATGTTCTGATGATATTCCTGGGGTGTCCTTTCTGGCATGCCTGTTTAATGTTGAACCACAGGACCCCCTCTGATCGCCACACCTCCTACTCAGCGTGAAGCTCCGGGGCTGTGCCGGCCCAGGGCCGGGTCTGTCAGCACTCTGCGCCGGCCAGGGACCTCTAGTTGGGCTTTGAGCTCAGCGGGAGATGACCTGCATGAACAGAAAGTCCCCAGCTGGCAGGCTTCATCTCTATCCATCTGAGACTGCAGACTGGGTGCGTCCTAAATGGCACCTGATTCCCTATATAGTGGACTACTTTTGACCAGAGCCCTAGTGCACTATAAAGGGAATAGGCATTTGGGACATAGGCTATCAGGGCTGTGAACCAGTAGAGCAAACGAAACAGCTCCGATAACTCAACACCCGCTGACTGAACACAGTGGAGGTAATCGAGGCACTCAGGGGCAACAAAGGGACCGAATCAGCAGTAGAGCCAGGAAAGGAAAAGAATGTGCGAGGCCAGGGCCCTCTCGCCCATACAGAGTAGAGGCCCCTAGCCATCTTTGGATGACTCTGCACCGCATGCTATGCCAACGATCAATGCCCACTGCCCAGAGAGCAGGACGGTGAGAACTTGATAGGGATTCTGTGCCCTATCAAAAAAGAAAACAAATCATTTTCAGAAAGGTTGAAGTGAAGCGTATTTTGTCTGGTTTTGGTTGCATGGTTTTTTATTCCTTTATTGATGTATTTATCTGCTTTCAGCCAGCCAGAAGATGGCTCCTCATGGTGAGCAGAAGTCATGCAGAGGCTGAGGCTGTTTGAATGTTTGTGCCCGATCTTTCAGGTGAATAATATCGTCCCTGAGCCCATGCAACCAACTCTATCTCTCTCTCTTCCTCGTTCTCTCCCCCGCTCTCTGCCCCTCTCCCGCTCTGTACAATTGGATCTGGGACAACAAACAGAAACAAACAAAGAAAAGCAAATAAACAAATAGCTCCCCGCCAGACGTGATGGCTGGCAGCCTTAGCCCTGAGGTAGCAGACTCACTGTCGTCAGCCTTTTCAGAACCCTCTCACAACCCTCCCTCTGTCTCTATTTCTCGCTCTCACTTTGGTCTTTCTGTCTCTGTCTCACTCGCTCTCTCTCTCTCGCTCTCTCTCTCTCTCGCTCTCTCTCTCTCTCTCTCTCGCTCTCTCTCTCTCTCTCTCTCTCTCTCTCTCTCTCTCTCTCTCTCTCTCTCTCTCTCTCTCTCTCTGTCTCTTTCATTTGTCATTTATCTTGTTTACTCCTCCTTTTCTCTTCTCTGTCCCTCTCCCCCTCTCTCTCCTCCATCGAGCAGAGTAACACATCTCCAGCAATTTGTAGGTTTAGCAGGCTAACGCTAATTATCCTCATAGGGTTAGTGGAGGGACAGGGAAGGGGGCGAGAGGATTAAATAGAGGTGTAATTTGATTACCCTCTCTCATTCTGTTCAGGCCAAGGTGGGACTTGGCTGGGGACTGGGCTTTTGCATACTGTACACACATACACGCGCACACACGCACCTATGCACGCACACACGCGGTAAGTCAAATCTAATGATCATCCACACATCGTAATGTTATTTCATAGCTGTGCTGCACAGTAACAAGTTCATATATTTTCATATGGTCAACAGCTGTCGAAGCATCACAATGTGTGCTTCTAGTGCCAAGGCATTTTATATTGCGCTTTTGGTGCCCTTGGTCTGCCAAACTATGTAGCAGTCACATAACTCTTCCTTCACTGCTCTGTAACAGTATCCTGGTGCTAGGATACAGTAGAGCAGTAGTCACCAACCTGTGGATCTGGAGACCTACAAGGTGTGCAGGTTTTGTTCCAACCCTGCACTAACACCTAATTCAACGAATCCAGGAAACCATTGTTGATAATCTCTGAACGACCAGCGTTGGTGAATGATGGTCCCAGAGTGTACATAACACTTGTAATGCTCTACTGACATGATTTATCAATGGTTAAGTATTTCACTTTATATGTGTTTCTATAGGGATTTTGCATGAAAAAAATACAATTCAACACGCTGCCTTTCTACCCCAAAGCTGCAGATTGGAAAAGGCTCCGAAAAGTTGTTTGTTTATAATGCAATAAAAGCAGAAGCATAAAAAAGACAGAAGGGATGAGTTTATGCAGCAATCTTTATTTAATGGTTGAGAACACGCTTCACTAGGCCATACAGGCACATGACAAGAGGGTTGGCAGGAACAGTTTGGACTTTGTGTACATGACAGACTCAATCCTCATGACCAAGATGTTGTCGGTTCATCATAATTCCACCTAGAGCAGCACTTGGAGAGTCTTACAGCAGTCTGAGATGAATTGGTTTTGACTGATGCGTTCAACTCCCCCCACATAAATAAATATTACAATTTACTACAGAAAGTACAGTACTTACTATAGAACTATGTAGTAAACTGTATTATACTGTAGAATAGTATACATTAAACTGTAGTATCCCTCAATAATGGCGTAGTACTTAATATAAAATGTTGTAAGCCATGAGGTCGAAGGAGTTGTCTGTAGAGCTCCGAGACAGGATTGTGTCGAGGCACAGGTCAGGGGAAGGGTACCAAAACATTTATGCAGCATTGAAGGTCCCCAAGAGCACAGTGGCCTCCATCATTCTTAAATGGAATAAGTTTGGAACCACCAAGACTCTTCCTAGAGCTGGCCGCCCGACCAAACTGAGCAATCAGGGGAGAAGGGCCTTGGTCAGGGAGGTGACCAAGAACCCAATGGTCACTCTGACAGAGCTCTAGAGTTCCTCTGTGGAGATGGGAGAACCTTCAAGAAGGACAACCATCTATGCAGCACCACCAATCAGGCCTTAATGGTAGAGTGGCCAGACGGAAGTCACTCCTCAGTAAAAGGCACATGACAGCCCACTTGGAGTTTGCCAAAAGTCACCTAAGGACTCTCAGAACATAAGAAACAAGATTCTCTGGTCTGATGAAACCAAGATTGAACTCTTTGGCCTGAATGCCAAGCATCACATCCGGAGGAAACCTGGCACCATCCCTACGGTGAAGCATGGTGGTGGCAACATCATGCTGTGGGGATGTTTTTCAGCGGCAGGGACTGGGAGACTAGTGAGGATTGAGGGAAAGAGGAACGGAGCAAAGTACAGAGATCCTTGGTGAAAACCTGCTCAGGACCTCAGCCTGGGGCAAAGGTTCACCTTCCAACAGGACAGCGACCCTAAGCACACAGCCAAGACAATGCAGGAGGGGCTTCAGATCAAGTCTCTGAATGTACTTGAGTGGTCCAGCCAGAGCCCGGACTTAAACCCGATCGAACAACTCTGGAGAGACCTGAAAATAGCTGTGCAGCGACACTCCCCATCCAACCAGACAGAGCTTGAGAGGATCTGCAGAGAAGAATGTGAGAAACTCCCCAAATACAGGTGTGCCAAGATTGTAGTTTCATACCCAAGAAGGCACGAGGCTTTAATCTTTGCCAAAGGTGCTTCAACAAAGTACTGAGTAAATGGTCTGAATACTATATACGTAAATATGATATTTCTGTTTTCCATTTTCTATACATTTGCGAAAATTTCTAAAAAGCTGTTTTTGCTTTGTCATTATGGGGTATTGTGTGTAGATTTGATGTGGGGGGGAAAAAACAATTTAACAATTTAATAAATTTTAGAATAAGGCTGTAATGTAACAAAATGTGCAACAAGTTAAGGGGTCTGAATACTTTCCGAAGGCACTGTATGTCAAAGATAATAAAACATAAATGCTTTAGTAAATACTACAGTAATGTCCGCAAAAACACTACAGTAAATACTACAATGTACTACAGTCCGCAGAAACACTACAGTAATTATTATAGTACTGTATATACTGTACTACAGTCCGCAAAACACTACTGTCATCTCTGCAACACTACAGTAAATGTATACTATAGTATTTATACAATCATATACTATAGTATTTTTTTTCATGTGGGCTGATTTGATGAGGGAATTTGTCAGGTTCATTTTACATAATTTTTCATTATTTTTAGCCTTGGTTAAAAATACCATGATGGGGAAGGCAGAGGCTTATATTTTATGAGCAATGAAACATTTCGATTTTGCAAATGCCTGGAGGGGATATTAGAGTTGTGAAAGCTACCTATGTCCCACAACAAAACTCACTCTGCTGTTTGGTAGAAGAAACGTGAGTCAAGATGGTTAATGTCAAGAAGACAAAAGCCTTTACATTGCATATTGGAGTGTGACATGATACATTGTTGTGAATCATGTCTTACCGCATTTCTGAATCACTTACTTGCACAATGCTATTTTTACACCCCACCATGGCAGGAGTATGGTTTGGTTAGGTTTTTCTAACACAGTGCTCCCCTTCGCAAATTTAAACTGTATTTGCTCCAGATTCTGTGACTATCTTGGCACCCACACAAGGGCTGTGTCCCAAATGGCACCCTCTTCCCTATATAGTGCACTGCGTTTGACCACAGCGCTATGGGCCCTGGTCAACAGTATTCGGAGCTGTACGAAGAGGAAAGGCAGCACCTGCAAAGTGAGCGCTCCTTCCTTCTCAAGGAGGTTGAGTGAATGTATTTATAGACAGAGCAGCACAGCATGAAACAACCCGTCCTTTAGCCCCATCTGAGTGAAACACTGCAGGTTCCACACCACTCACTGCTGAGATGGATGGCTTTAGTGATGATGTGAGATACCTCACTGAGTACACCAGTCAGCATAGGTTTCATCCCATCATTGGGGTGATGGAAATAACATACAGCATATTACATTGCCACAGGGCTCTCTACCATGGCATATCACATCACATATTTATGTTATTTTCAGGTTCTTAAAACATTTTGAAAGAAGTGTGCACAGCAACATGATGTGCTGGAGACATGTTGAAATGTTCCCTTAGTGATCTCCAACATCATGTAAACAAATGATGAATATTTGCTTCCAAGATGAATGTGTTTCTTCCTGTGGAGTAATAGGCCTAGATGTTCCTGGCAGGCTCTGCTCAACATGACCTTTCTCTGTCTCCTCACCCTCCTCCTCGCCTCTCTCTCTCTCTCCTCCCACTCCCACTCACAGACAGCTTGTTTCATTCCAGATCTGTGCATAGTTTCATATAAGGCATCCATAGGTCAGGTTAATAAGATCACAAGTGAGGAACATTGTTACTTAGTATGAAGCATGGTCAGGTTCGGTTGAATGGTATAATCATGCTCAAATGGTTTTGATTTCATACACCATTAACTCTGACCACATGGCATTGTTTGCGGTGGAGCCTCTGCTCTGCAAGCAAACAGTCCCATTTATTAACCCACCACATGTCATGGCTATAGGAGCCAATTAAACATAATGTATTCATTGAAAGAGTGTAGATTATCTAAGCTATTGTATTCATATTAAGAGCCAGATTAAATTTAAATGTCCTCTTGAACGTGTTAACCTGCTGGTTACAAGTGTGTGTGTGTGTGTGTGTGTGTGTGTGTGTGTGTGTGTGTGTGTGTGTGTGTGTTGGGGTGGGGCGGGGCGGGGGGCATGTTTGTGTGTGCGTGCGTGCGTGCGTGCGTGCGTGCGTGCGTGCGTGCGTGCGTGCGTGCGTGCGTGCGTGTGTGTGTGTGTGTGTGCATGCTTCACAGCTGCACTTGCCTCAAACTCAGCTCTATAAGAAGTCTAAATATTGCAAATATTCATCCCATTCAACATCCTGTTTGACTATTCATCACACTTCCACCCAGAGCCATTCTGCTCCAACACAGGAGTTGATGAGAGTCTTATGAAAAAATTATATGTCATAAGAAATGGAGCCAGAATGGTTTATTTCAACAGTTTAGGAACTCTCAAAGTCAGCTGTTAGGCAAGGTTTCTTACGAGGAAATGGGAGTGTGTGAGGAAATTAGACCGAAGTGAACCTCTGCTTTACTAATTGATTCCCCACAATAGTCCTTTTCTAAAATAAAGTTGCTGTACTGTTCTCTTCAAGGCCACAGAAGCTTTAAAAGGATCAGGTCCCTATCCCCAGACATATTGGATAACTTAATTGGGCAAACCAAAGTTCGAACTATAGACACTAGATTCCTCAGCAAAACTATCAGACTTCTATTACAGCTCTAGAGATCAAGTGTTTTTACTCGGGTCCATTTACTCCTGATGTACACCACCTTTGATGATAACACCCAGGGGTAAAGCGTTTTGTCTGTGGCCCTCCAAATAGGATACTTAATCAGTTGTCTACAGTGCAACAGCTCGATAAAGATGCCACCTTGCATCGTATCAGACACACACTGCGTCCCAAATGGCACCCCGATTCTCTACACAGCGCACTACTTTTGACCAGTGCCCAGCACTATATAGGGAGTAGGGTGCCATTTGGGATCCACAAACATTCTCCACCCTACTTTGTTTCTCTTAGAGGTAGAGCCTAATGGGATCTCTGCTGTGATCAATAACAGAATAACATTATCATCTCAAGTGGTGCCAACTCTACGATGACAGGGAGTTTTGTATTTGACCATCCATTTTGTATCCGAAATGGCCATGGCAGACACGCACGCCGTTAAGCAGGGACACACACGCTCACACACACACACAGACACACAATTATGTGTTGGCAAAATGACAAAGAGTAGGATTGACCTGTGGCTGGTAAAGCGAACATAACATTAAGGATGACTTGAATGGTGTGTCTTGACTCTCCTAAAAGAGTGACATTTAGCACTTTCAATCAACCTCTTATCATCTGACCTTCAACAAGCTAACAAGCCTTCATTCCCAACTGAGACGATTGCAGATGGCTCCTGTCACAAATAAGAAAAGCGTCACATCACAAAGGCCAATCATGGACCATCTCTCTTTGCATCTCTTTTTAAAGGCTTTGTGGAAATTGATCGATCTCACACACACACACACACACACACACACACACACACACACACACACACACACACAATAAGAGTTTCGTTTTACTTCTGGCATGGTTAGCTTGTGATTTCTGGCTGGCACTGCGGTGATGAGCCTGATGATTAATCACGCAGCTCCACCATTAGAGAGCCATCGATCGCAGCAAACGGTTCAAATCTCTGATGTATAAATTCCCTGTCCTCACGTAGAGTTTAGACAGACAAAGGCTGAATTAGATGTGGATCTCTGTTAGACGTCTAGACAGCGTTGGGGAATCTAAACTGGTACAGACTGAGAGGCACATCAGGTCTGGCTCTTCTTGTCTGAGTGATGTTACCTTCATCCTGCTTGTATGATGTGCTGTGGAAATAATTGAAACTGTCTGTCTGTCCTGTCTGTCCTGTCTGTCCTGTCTGTCCTGTCTGTCTGTCTGTCTGTCTGTCTGTCTGTCTGTCTGTCTGTCTGTCTGTCTGTCTGTCTGTCTGTCTGTCTGTCTGTCTGTCTGTCTGTCTGTCTGTCTGTCTGTCTGTCTGTCTGTCTGTCTGTCTGTCTGTCTAAGTAAATGCAATTGATCCTCATTCGTTATGCTTCCTCTTTGCAGTGCTTTTCAAACCTCTCCTCAGGGACCCCCAGCCGTTCCATGCATTTGATCTATTCCAGAGGTAGCGCACCTGATTCAACTTGTCAACTAAGTTTCAAGCCATTCATTAGGTGAATGAGGTGAGCTAATTCAGGGATACAACAAAATTGTGAAGCGTATAGGGTTCCCGGGGAGAGGTTTGAGAACCACTAAAAGTATGTCTGTCCGTCATGTAAAGAGGGCTATAATAGAGCTGTACCCTACGTCTTAGTACCTGTAGCATATAGGGATTATCCATTGTAGTGAGGGTGGGTAAAACTACATGCTGATAACTAGGAAAGAGCTGTGTTAATTTGATTTAATTAGAGAGGAACAATTACACCGGGTCATGTCTCATTCTGGGTGGAGGGTAGAAAGGCCAGGCTCCTGGGGGTGGTTTTGATTAATTTAGGATCCCCATTAGCCGACGCCAATGGGGACGGCTAGTCTTATTGGGATCCGACACGTAACAAAAAAGACATTACAGACATAAGACTTTACAATTTACATACATGAATAAACATGAACATGTAGTGTATGTGTGCATCTATCAGTTACACATACATGTCAGTACATACACAACAAGTAGGTCACATGGGGGAGAGGCATTGTGCCATGAGGTGTTCCTTTACTTGTTTCTTGAAAGCAGGTTTCCTGTTCACTTGCGCTTTATAAGATGGAAGGGAGTTCCATGCACCCATGGCTCTGTATAATACTGTACTTTCCTTGAATTTGTTCTGGACCTGGGGACTGTGAAAAGACCCCTGGTGGCGTGTGTGGTGGGGTAAGTGTGTGTGTCAGTGCTATGCAAACAGTTTCCAACACGGCAGGGTAGCCTAGTGGGGCTGCCTAGTGGGGCGGCAGGGTAGCCTAGTGGTTAGAGCGTTGGACTAGTAACCGAAAGGTTAATCCCCGAGCCGACAAGGTACAAATCTGTCGTTCTGCCCCTGAACAGGCAGTTAACCCACTGTTCCTAGGCCGTCATTGAAAATAAGAATTTTTTCTTAACTGACTTGCCTAGTAAAATAATTTCTTATAAAAACAGGATGTGACGCAGTCAGTCTTTCCTCAGTTTCCTCAACTCTCAGCCAAGAGAGACTGGCATGCATAGTATTAATATTAGCCCTCCGATTTCAATGAAGAGCAAGACGTGCCGCTCTGTTCTGGGGCAGCTGCAGCTTAACTACTGTAGGTCTTTCTTTGCAGCACTTCACCATAAGACTGGACAATAATCAAGAGAAGCTAAAACTAGAGCCTGCAGGACTTGCTTTGTGGAGTGTGGTGTCAAAAAGACCATCTCTTTATTAGAGACAGACCTGTCCCCATCTTTACGATCATTGAATCTATATGTTTTGACCATGAACATTTACAATCTAAGGTAACACCAAGTCATTTATTCTCCTCAACTTCCTCAACAGTCCCACCATTCATTACCAGCTAAGAGTTGACAGCAAGCTAATCGGTCTGCTGTTAGAACCAGTAAAGGCTGCTTTACCGCGCTTGGCTAGCAGAATGAATTTGGCTTCCCTCCAGTCCTGTGGACAAAGACTTTCCTCTAGGCTCAGATTAAAAATATGACAGATAGGAGTGGCCGTAGAGTCAGCTACCCTCCTCAGTAGCTTTCCATCTAAGTTGTCAATGCCAGGAGGTTTGTCATGATCGATAACAATATTTTTTCCACTTCTCCCACATGAACTTTACAAAATTCTTACAACGCTTTTCTTTCATTATTTTGTATTTTTTTAATGCATGAGTACGATAGCTCAATGTTCGTTGTTGGCATTTCCTGCCTAAGTCTGTCCACTTGATCAATGAAAGAATCATTCAAATAATTCAACCTCAAATGGTTATGTGATGAATAAGCCATCTAATTCGATGAAAGATAGAGTTGAATTTGTCTTTCTACTCATCATTTCATGTACATTTTTCATCATTCTTTACATCATTGATCTTGGCTTCATGATACAGTTGATTGTTTTATTTAATTTCTCTATTTGCAGTTAGTCAGCCAGTCAGATGTGCATCCAGACTTAGCCACTCCTTTTACCCCATCTCTTTCAACCACACAGTTTTTCAATCCATGGAGCCTTAACAGTCAGTCAGTTTCTTAACAAGTGCATGTTTATCAATAGTTGGAAGAAGCAATTTCATGAATTCATCAAGTGCTGTGTCTGGATACTCCTTATTAATCACATCAGACCAACAAATATTTTTAATATCATCCACGTAAGTGTCACATCAAAATATTTTGTATGATCTCTTATACACTATTTTTGGCCCAGCTTTTGGAACTTTGGCTTTCCTGGATATAGCCACTATATTGTGATCACGGCATCCAATGGGTACGGATACAGCTTTAGAACACAGTTCTACAGTATTAGTGAAAATGTGATCAATACATGTGGATGATCTTGTTCCTGTAGTGTTTGTAAATACTCTTGTAGGTTGATTAATAACCTGAACCAGATTACAGGCACTGATTACAGTGAGAAGCTTCCTCTTGAGCGGACCTTTTGATGAAAACCTTTCAATATTCAGGCATACCCTCGGCCCAGATGTTTGTCCACCGCTGTCACTGTACCTGGAAGAGAGCCCAGTCGGTTCTTCTCAAGACCACCTCCAGGTATTGGCAACAAGCAGAACGCCACCGGACCCCGGTATCGTCTCGGGCAGAGGGTATGGCTGTCCACCCGAGATCTGTCCCGCAAACTTTCCCCCCGCTTTATCGGCCCTTTCCCCATCTTCAACATCATGTGTCTAGGATTAAACCTCTCTCTCACAGCCTTTTGTCTCCTGCCGGCACCCTAGTCAACCAGGTATGTGCCCAGGTAGGACGTCAGGTGGCGCCCCTAGGAGGAGGGGGGGGGTACTGTCACACTGTGCTTGTCTCCACCCCCTTCCAGGTTTCACCCATCTTACTCATTATCCCTCGTGTATTTATAACTGTGTTCTCTGTTTGTCTTGTCAGGTCTTCCCAGCGTATCTTCCCATCTCCCTGCATTCTCAAGTTCTGTTCCCTAGTTTCCCTGGTTCTGACCGCCCCTGGATTACAGACCTCTGCCTGCCTTTGACCTATATTTTGCCTGCCCCCTGTTTGGGCCAATTAACATCTGTGACTCTAGCTGTCTGCATATTATCCTGAGTTCTGATACTATCAAACATGTTTTTATTTGACCCTTATTTTATCAGGTAAGTTGACTGAGAACACATTTTCATGAACAGCAACAAGCTGGGGAATAGTTACGGGGAGAAGGGATGAATGAGACAATTGTAAACTGGGAATGATTAGGTGACCATGATGGCCAGATTTGGAATTTAGCTAGGACACCGGGGTTAACTCCCCTACCCTTATAACAAGTACCATGGGATCTTTAGTGATCACACAGAGTCAGGACACCAGTTTAATGTCCCATCCAAAAGACAGCACCCTACAGAGGGCAGTCCCCAAAGGGTGCCTCCCACTGGTCCTCCAACACCACTTCCATCAGCATCTTGGTGGCCTATAGCAACACCCTAAAAGAAAAGGCTTTAGATGTGTCCAGGTGAACCTGCAATCACAACACTTCAATAACACTTGAGAAAATATATTCTCTAAGCATTACAGGGATATGGCTTTGAATACGGCAACACCTCCCCCATAAGCATTCCTGTCTCCTCTATATAGATGTTGTATCCTTGTATTGTGGCAGGTAGCCTAGAGGTTAAGAGCATTGGGCCAGTAACCAAAAGGATACTGGTTTGAATCCCCAAGCCAACTAGGTGAAAAATATGTCAATGTGCCCTTGAGCTTAGGCACTTAACCCTAATTGCTCCTGTAAATTGCTGAGTGTTTGCTAAATGACAAAAATGTTAAATGTAAAGATGTATTGCTACTGCTATATTATCTAAGTGAGTCTCAGAAATGGATACTAATAGGAAAGGAAACGGCTGAAAATAGCCCATATTAATACCCATTTCTTTAGAAATAAGGTTCATGAAATCAATAGCTTACTAACATCAGATATAATTCGTATATATGAATGTTATCTGATGTTAGCAAGTTATTGATTTCATGAACATTATTTCTAAAGAAACTTATTAATATGGGCTATTTTCAGCCGTTTCCTGGGTAGCTTATCAGAGATAGACATAATACTGAAAAGAGCAAACAAAGCAAGAGAAAATAATATACATTCAGCAGTCCCTTATTAACCAGTTGGGTTGTGTAAGTGTAAGTGTGTGTGTGTGTGTGTGTGTGTGTGTGTGTGTGTGTGTGTGTGTGTGTGTGTGTGTGTGTGTGTGTGTGTGTGTGTGTGTGTGTGTGTGTGTGTGTGTACTGCTGCCAAAGACTCTATTCAAGGGATTACATAACCTGTAAAAGGTAAGGAATACATAGCACACTGCAATCTTTGCACCCATGTGCTTTATAGACAATGTTTTGACCCTCAGGTCTTGAAGACCTTTAATACGGTACCGATATGCTGAATTTACACACAAAATAGCTTCAGCAACAGCTAGCAAATTCCACAATGCTGTTGGTAGTCTACTCCCACCTGTTTCTCCATTTCTGTGTTCTCTGGTTGTGTTAACTGACTGTCCTCGGTTTAGCTAGGACAGCATCATTCGTGAGAGAGGATCGGAACCCAACAACTCATTGGAATATGTGTGTGTGTCAGTATGTCTGAGGTTAAAACCATGCCCTCTTGTTTCTGACCAGAACGACCTGAACCTCACACCACAGTAATAGTAGTTCAGAGGAGGGTGAGCACATGATGACCGATCTGCTCTCCACAAATTTGTGTGCGCGCGTATGCACATGCGTGTGTGTGTGTGTGTGTGTACCCACACAGTGATTAGTGTAGGAAACAAACCCAGACGACAGGCCCTGCAGCAGCACAGCCACAGTTTAACTCCCCCACACTACCTAACCTCTGACAGCTCTCTCTCGCTCTCTCTATCTCTTTCTCGCATTCTCTCTATCTCTCTCTCTCGCTCTCCAAAACATTTAAACACAATAGACTAGATGCAGTTCAAGTAATCAAGTAATCAGCCTCCGCAAAAATGTTTTGTTCACCTTCATACTGTATCTTTCAGCCAAGGATGAGTGGCTGTTCTCATACCTTTAAACAAACAAACCAGTTCGGTTTTAGCTTACTAAAATGGTGTCAATGGAGGGGGGGGGGGGATTCTCAAGACATAACATGCACAGTTTGAGTTACTCCAGGAAGACATTGCAGGTTTCGACCAGGGGAGAGTGACTGCCCCCTCTCATTGAGTATCTCAAGTTGAAGGTCGACCAGGATACCGCGTGCTGCCAGTGGCAACTAAATTATCCTTACAACTTCTTCTGCGTGTGATTTTAAAATAATCAGGACATGCATCTGGTGTAATAGAAGCAATTATTGGTTCCATGATTGTCTTCAATTTCTTTATTTTTCACATAAATATTGACCAGGAACATTTCCATTTTCCTATTGACTATATTGAGTAATCCTGCTTTCTGGATACAACAACCTGCAGTACCGCGGTCGGCCTTGAACTGCAGTGTTTCAGTGAGAAGGTTTCAGTTGTTCTCTTCTGGCACCAACAGACAGTCAGGCTGATTATTGTGGTTTGAATGGGAGGAGCAGACTTCATAGGTATGGAAATAGTCAGAGAGAAGCTAAAAAGTGTGACATTTATTCACAGTGTCATGACGTTGGCCTACGGGTAAGGTTCATGACCCCTCATAAATACCTTTTTCCCTTTCCTCTCTTGTCTCTACTGAAGGACTCTTGAAAAGCCTTTGTTAAACATAGAGAGTCGGGGAACATAAAAAGGTGGGGAAAAGGAACCATATTTCGGCAATCCAACCAGTTGAAAATATGCGTTGGTACTTAATGAATATGATGTCAGTTCGGTGGTCATCTGAGAGATTATGACTGATGACAGGACGACATAAACTGTATCTGGGAAAGTCTACACATTCTAGTTATCAGATTCACATGGAATTGTTGTGCAACTTAAATGTTTAAATATGAAACTATTTGTGAAAAGATTAAATGTAATTTTAGCTTCCAAAATGAGAGAATTGAGTTTTCATAACGTTAGAGCTCTGCTCAATCAGTGGCCCGCCCCTGTGAAGAGACATTGGTTATAAACTATTAAACACCCCCTTCTCTCCCTCCACTATATAAGCCCTTGACGAAAATATAACTTTCTGTTACGATATGACATTAGGGCGACAGTCCTATGTTGAAAGTGTTCAGATAATAAGCTGTTCCGGGTACAGTAGGGCGACGGTCCGATGTCAGAAGGATTCAGATAATAACTACAGAACTAAGCCAACCTCAGCGTGAGCTTTGGTTGCGAATGGTATGAACTTTGAACTCTTATTCACTACAGAAGTGATACCTCCTAGCCGTTGAGCTAGCAACGGCCGCTATAAACGTGGGCTAGGAAAGGACGGACAAAGGATCTCTTCTAACAAACAACACTGCCAAGTATCCAGTTTACCACCATAGACATTCTTCCGAGGCAACACGGCCTTCCATCTACAACCAACCTATTGAGGTGCAGCTCAGAGTAAATATTTATTGCATTTTCCTTTTCCAAATGGGCGGTTATTTAGAATGCATAAGATTCTGTATTTACGATAGCATAGTTTCTCCCTTTGTTCTTCAGTCCTCCCGCGCTTTCATTCAAGCCCAACCCCCTCGCTTTGTGTAACCAGCCGTCATACAGGTTCCGTCCCCAGGGACGTTTTCTTGTAGGACATAATTAGTAATCAATGTATGATCCATTCTGTGTATATGTCATTCTGTGTGATTAGTTAGGTATTTAGTAAATAAATAATTAAACCAAAGTTTGTATTGCTGATTCAACTTGTTAGCCAGGGTTCGTGAAGATAACCCAGAATTTCTACGATGTTCAGATGAGACTGAAATAAGGTGACGATTAATATTGACTGCTACTGATGTAAAATATTACTAGGTCTTTAAGAGTTTATTCGGAAGATAACAGCTCTATAAACACTCTTTCGTGGTGCCCCGACTTTCTAGTTTATTACATTTACATGATTAGCTTAATCAGGTAATAATAATGACAGAGAAAGGATTTTATAGAATAGCATGTCATATCACACATATCACATAGCCAAAGACACGACAACAGATAAACAACACAGCATTGGACAATGTGAGGAAGGAACTTTTTTTTTTGTTAGGGCTGTGGTACTCACACCTTTTTCTGTGGGTACTAAAACCTTGAATAAAAAAAATCCTGTTTTTATTTCTACAGTATCTTTACTTCAAGCACCGTGTGGGTGTCTGCCAGGGAAATCCGCAGCTCTCAGAGAAGAGAAACAAAGTGGTTGTATGGTTGGTTGCATCATCGTCTCCATCCCTCCACATATTAGGTCAGTAATAAACACAAGCTCTCTCTCTCTGTTACAGCCTGATTGCATGATAATTGTATTTGCTGGTGCTTAATTGGGTTGAAATATGCCTCGTTCCCATGGTTTCTATTTGGGTTATTGCCGTATCATTAGGGCATGATTGTTCGCGTTACTAACGAGAGAGAGATAGGGGCTGTGGAGTTATGTGTTTGGAAAACGATGCTATTATTTGAATGTGTGACACACACACACACACACACACACACACACACACACTAGCATGTATCGACACAAGGCTTAAGGCATGATATTAAATAATTGAGAGTGCAGTAAGACAGAACCTGACTGCTGCAATGCTCAGGTCATTCTTGAACTGGGACTGGCTAGCAGAGCAGGTAGACGTTACTGCATAGGGTCACACGCACGCACACACACACACACACACACACACACACACACACACACACACACACACACACACACACACACACACACACACACACACACACACACACACTGCAACCGCTCAGCTACTGTTCTAGCTACCAGTGCTACAGTGTTCCCAGAGGAGACTCTCGCTCTCTTTCCAACACAGAAAAACAAAAACTACAGGACACAAAAAAAGCTGGGCCACTATTCAGTATGTTCTCACAAACATTAGTCCGCCCTCCCATATCCCACTGTGTATTAGAACTTCAGGCTAATAGTTATATCAAAACAAACAATGCTTCACAGGGCTAATTCTATGAAGCAATCAGAGAGATTAAGTACTCTGACTGTTCAGCTTTGAATTTTGAAAGGGAGAAAAACAAATCCACGCTCTCAGTCTGACCCCGTCTTCTCACAACGTCCTCATAGTTGGTGACCAGAGCATCCTGATTGGTTTAGACTCCACTGGGCCGGGTCATATAGGAAATGTCAATGAATTGATTGGATTAGAGCAGAAAACCAGCGCCAGGCTCAGCCATGGAGCAACAACCCTGCTCTCAACCTGACCATTTACTGTATGAGTAAGGTTAGAGACAATAGGCACAGTCTGGAGAAAACATGTTACATGTCAAATTAGGAGCGTTATCAGTCACATTCCTAAAGCACAAAGGTCGAGATCAGGTCAGGAGCAGAGCAGTAAAAATGCTGTGTTCAGATACACAGCACAGTGAAAGAGGTCAGTGGCTAATATATATGCTGTGTTCAGATACACAGCACAATGAAAGAGGTCAGTTGCTAATATATATGCTGTGTTCAGATACACAGCACAATGAAAGAGGTCAGTTGCTAATATATATGCTGTGTTCAGATACACAGCACAGTGAAAGAGGTCAGTGGCTAATATATATGCTGTGTTCAGATACACAGCACAGTGAAAGAGGTCAGTGGCTAATATATATGCTGTGTTCAGATACACAGCACAGTGAAAGAGGTCAGTGGCTAATATATATGCTGTGTTCAGATACACAGCACAGTGAAAGAGGTCAGTGGCTAATATATTTATTTGCGCCAAGGGACAGCACTGGCAGAGAACAGAGGGCCTTGGAGTGTGTAGAGAGAGAGCCTCATCACGCTTGGCTGTCTGCTGTTTCTCTTTCTTTTTCTCCCTTTCTTTCTGACTCGCTCTCTCTTTCTCTACAAACTGTCCCCCGGGGTCACGTCTCACTCCCGCGCTGGGCCCCATGCCCACATGCCCACACACACGCTCTCTTTGCTGGCACCCACACACCTGTGGCGGTTCCCGCGGAGCAGCAGCAGAGCAGTGGGAGAGCTTTGAAGATGGTTCAGAAATGCTAATATCACCTCTGCTGCTAGAGACAGATAAACATCCTCGATCTGAGGTGAAGAGTTCAAAAGGCTCTGCCGCCCTCTGTTCCTCTCTTCTTCTCTCCTCACCCTGTCCCTCTCCCCCTCTCGCTCCTTCTCTCTCTCTCTCTCTTCTTCTCTCCTCACCCTGTCCCTCTCGCTCCTTCTCTCTCTCTCTCTTCTTCTCTCCTCACCCTGTCCCTCTCCCCCTCTCGCTCCTTCTCTCTCTCTCTCTCTTCTTCTCTCCTCACCCTGTCCCTCTCCCCCTCTCGCTCCTTCTCTCTCTCTCTCTCTCTTCTTCTCTCCTCACCCTGTCCCTCTCCCCCTCTCGCTCCTTCTCTCTCTCTCGCTCCTCTCTCTTGCTCCTCTCACACAAACAAACGCTCTCTCCCCACCTCCGGTGGCGACCCGCCATTCAGGGCAGGTGGGGCAGAGCTGGAAATTTCAAGCCCCTTGGGTGCTGCCATAGATTTACAGTAGAAGTGCCCATCCAAGAAGGCTCAAGGTCATTGGCCACAGATAAAATGACGTCTAATCACGTTATATCTACCGTAGCTTTGATTGGACTGATCATGTCAACACCCTACTTTCAAAAATCTTAGCTAACAAGCTAGACAAGCCGTCATCTTCATGAATCAAGGCGACAATCTACTTGCAAATCCTTTTCAATCCTTGTCATATGAAGAGCATTGGACATAAACAATACACCAGTTTGAAATCACAAATTCAACAATGAGTCGTTTAGAAGGAATCAGTGGCTAACTGCAAGCGTTGCAAAGCAATCACTAGCCTGCTATTCAGTGGAGAGGGTGTGTGGTCCAAGTCTGGGTTTAAGGACATATTTTCCAAACATTCACATGCGACCCCTATGGCCAGAAAAGGTTAAATACATTGGCCATGCTGTCAATCCAGCATGACTTCTGCGACATTCAATGCAACTGGAAATTTGGAACTGGGAAATCTCAGACTTCAGTGAATTCAAGACAACAGGGAACTCCAAAAAAACAAGGACTGAGAAAATTTGTTTGAGCCCTCATCCAACTCGGAATTCCAAGTTGGGAACTCGGGCCTCTTTCTAGAGCTTCAACCTTGTTTTTGCCGAGTATCCAGTTGTCTGGAAAGCACCATAAATCCATAGAATGCCAGACATTGATGACAAAGTTTGATGACAAAATTTGCCCACAAGAAGGACCGCTGGGCCACCTTCCTGTTCAAATGAGCACAACAAGGTGAGTCCAAAAATGTCTTGTATGCTGCTGCATAGATTATGTAATATGCCAGGAAGATATGTATACTGTATCTAAGAAAGTAATAGCAAAGATTTTTACAACTAAACCAACAAAAAAAACACAACCTGTCATTTCAAATGGGAACAAATGAGCCACAGTGGACAGAACAAGCAAGGATGTGGGCAGAGCCAAGCACGAGCTAGCGAGATCCTAGTTACATTTGCACATTTCCGTTGGGGAACGACTACTCTGTGAAGTGCGCACGTGCAATAACTCAAAACTTAGTCCATT
>NC_088403.1:32075207-32102707 GCF_034236695.1 Oncorhynchus nerka | reverse complement strand
CTTTGACTGCACTACAATTACACACCAGCTGTGTGTATGTGTGTGTGTGTGTGTGTGTGTGTGTGTGTGTGTGTGTGTGTGTGTGTGTGTGTGTGTGTGTGTGTGTGTGTGTGTGTGTGTGGTATTGCTAAGTCTGCTTAATCAATTGATTGAGTTGTTTTGCTCGTCTAAAGCACCCTAATTAGATGTCTGAACTGGTAGAATTAATATTTGTAATATCCAGTCTTATTTGTCAGTGTGTGTCCTCGCACCTCAGAGCATTTGAATGAGGGTGTGTGCACCATGATCTCCATTCTCATGCTAACAAGTGATTTGCCATCTGTGTGCGTGAGCAGGCCAGAATATCAAACAGGGGGGGGGGGGGGGGGCATTGTCAAACAGGAGGGGATTGTTTGTTTGTTTTTGTAGAGACGTGGATGGACTCACTCCTTTGGATTCTAGCCAATATTAATGACCTATCCTGTACTGTCAATTATTTGCACAGTGGATACGTATGTTTGTGAGCAAACACCTGGTATTTGTTGACCCGCAGGGCCCAGAGACTGCTATCAATTCGGGAATAGACCCTTAGCCCATACTCTCTAGGCAGCTGTGGAGATTTTATGTCGATCTGAAGGAATTGAATCTCCGTAAATAGCAGGGTCAATATATTTAGTACGGCCATATTGTTTTTCCATACAGGTATCTGACCGAATGGGAACTTAGACTCCTTTACCTGCAGACACCCGTTGCTGCTTCTATCCTCCTCTACCTGAAGATATTCCACCGGGCGACTTGTTCAGATCACGGTCAAACCATGCAATGCGGTATGCAGCACATGGACCGCAGTACGTTTCAGATCAATGGTTGTCTTAGTTTTGTGTATATTTCTATGGGGGGGTTTTTTGGAACTCAAAGTCAAAAACAAATTCTTGGGCCAAGAACACAGTCAGACTCGCCAAGATGCAACCATCCATCCATTCAGCTTATATTGGATCGATGCACCGCGGACACAGACTGCTTAATGACTGCCTTATTGCTCTACTGTAGCATCCCAATGTTCTGTGGCTGTAGCTCTAACTACACAAGCTGATAATCCTTCCTTATCGGCCATGACATTTAAACAGGCATGAACAGCTATCTCCCAGACCCAGACCCAGTTTAGGAACCAGGACTTAGTTTCTACAGCGATAACACTGATTGTAGATTTGCCTTAAAGCTTCAGCCCCTTTAGAAGGTCTCCGTTATTCAGCCAGAAGACGGTCTTTAAAGGTGAACTCTCAGATTGGGGTATGTCTTCCATCCCAGATTGTAGCTTTAAATGGGCCCAGAGATGTTATCAGGCTGCTTCTCATCACAACATTCACTTGGCAGTTCTATGATTGGGTGGGTGTAGTGTTAGAGTTACATTTATTAAAGTGTCACTGCACAATGATAAATAATAGACAATACACAATAGAGATAAAAAATAAAAAACACACACTCAAATAGAGTTTTGAGACACTAAAAACAATCCTAGTCATGCATGGTAGAGTATTTCCTTTGCTGTGGTCTATAACACGTGACATTATCTATGCATTATTGGCATCAGTTATTACGTCATCTATACACGTGTATGGAAAAACAAAGAACAGTCAATAAAAGTTCACTTCAAAATGAAAAATAAATCTGTGCAACAGAGAGTGACCCTGACTACAGTATACTTGTAGAGAGATGTGGGCCCCGTGAATCACCTCAGGACTCCAACGGGTAGAGGTAACAGTCACAGGACAACACATGGATATTAACAAACCAAAACTCAGAATCTACTGTAGGGTCGTCTAAGTACTTGACTGTTATTACAATGGGAAATAGTTAAGGAGACACCCAACAGGTTAGCCTGAACGAAGCAGGGAGACGGCTATAGAAAACTCAGTAGAAAGTTGTACAAACCTCAGTCTAGCCTATGTACTCAGAACCTGTCTGGGGGTCTTAATGATGATTTACTATGAAAAAGCAATCAGGGTTGGAGTTATAGACTGGAAGTGCCAAAATGTGTTGTGTGAAATATGGATTTCTTTCCCATCGTAAGGCCCACCACACAAGGGATATGTTGTATGTTAGAGGCGATGGTTAATGGTTGTTGACGTGCTGCTTATAGTTCAGACCTGTTTTATTTCTGTCTGAAACGGCCTCCGCTAAGCAGCCTAATACTCAGCTCTCCGTAATTGCTTCAGTGCGGTTGTTAAAAGGTACAGGGGGTTGTACACCATTTGAAATAAACCGGTGATTATTAGCTCGCTATAACAGGTGCCAGAGCAGTTCTTGGGTGGTTGGGGAAAAAAGTTGTGGGTTTAGATTGGATATTGAATGTACTATTTGTAAGATATAAACTTAGATACAGTATGTGTCTCATAAATTCCCATGTTATGCCCATTGGGAGTAAAGCACCAACCCCACCTTATAGCTGTGTCTAGGGACAAATGGAGTTATGATCCATGATACGATGACGTACACTGAGAATGACGATGTTGGTTTAAGGTGTGTCGGGGCGGTTGTAAACTAAAGGATGTGTCTGTGTGGTCGTTTGCCGTCTGTCAGATCTACAGTCAATCACAGGAATCCAAAGCAGGGCGGAAATGGAATGTTGCCCTGAGGAGAAGGGAGAGTAGCTAACTCCACACAGCATCCCCTGAGACTTACCACGGGTAGGAAGGGGTGATGACTAAAGTGGACCCTCGTCATTACTGGTTACCCCATGGTCAAATGACTGGTTTTTACTTATAATTGCTCCTTGTCGAACGTGCATTTAGGTAGTATATAATGTGAATTTGACTTGGTCTTTATAAAATACACTGGTTGCAGGTTGCAGTCTACGTCGACCCCTCCAATATTTGCAAACAGAGTAGTTTGGGTTTTGACCCCACGACTGAAGCCTCTGGCAACAAGCTTGATGTATTTATAGTTTTGCCTTGGTGAGGTTGAGAGGGAGGAAAGAGAGGGCTAGATAAATAGATTGGGGAGGAGATGCGATAACAAAGAAGCTTTGTGTGTGTAGGCACGTCACGGATCTCTGAAATGTCCTTCCATTGCGAGAAAAGCTTTCTGGGGCAGAGATTCTGTCTGTGTTATGTTGTAGGGATTTCAGTAGAAAATGAAATTGGTCTGTGAGTGAATTTGTGAGTTGGAGGTGACCTCCATTCAGTTGAGTGCAGCTCGGTTCAGCTCAGGCCTTCTCTTTAAGGGGAATGGAGAAGTCCGTTAGTCAACTCAAAGATCTAGGTCAGACAGGTTCAAAAATACACACGTTCTGTTCAGTAGCAGCTGCCTTTGTGAACATGTTCATTTCTTTCCTCTTATTCACTATGCAAACACAAGTCAAGTTTCACGTGTTTTAATGTCACATGCACAAGTACAATGAAATGTCAAAACCCAACAATGCAATAATCAATAACAATGTAAATCACACAAGAAATAACAAGAAATATGAAGAACACAATAAGTAAGTAAGCATACTATTTACAGGGTCAGTTCCAATATCCATATATACAATGTGCAGAAATACCGGAGAGATAGAGGCAGATATATACAGAGGTAAGGTTACTAGGCAACAGGATATAAGATAAACAGAGTAGCAGCAGCTTGTATGTGAGTGGGTGTGAGTATGTGTGTGTGAGTATTCAGATGATGGTGTGTGTGTGTGTGTGTGTGTGTGTGTGTGTGTGTGTGTGTGTAGGGCCCAGTGAGTGAGTGTGTGTGTGTGTGTGTGTGTGTGTGGGTAGGGCCCTGTGTGTGTGTGTGTGTGTGTGTGTGTGTGTGTGTGTGTGTGTGTGTGTGTGTGTGTGTGTGTGTGTGTGTGTGTGTAGGGCCCTGTGAGTGTGCATATAGAGAGTGCAAAAATACAGATAAAAGGTCAATAAAGATACAAGGTTAACTCAGATAGTCTGTATAGCTATTTTGTTAGATATTGCTTGTGGTAGAAGCTGTTCAAGAGCCTGTTGGTGTCAGACTTTGTGTACCGGTAACACTTGCCGTGTGAAAGCAGAGAGAATAGTTTATGCCTTGGCTGGTTGGGGTCTTTAACATTTTCAGGGTCTTCCTTCCACACAGCCTGATATAGATGTCCTGGATTTATTTATTTATTTATTTTATTTATTTAACCTTTATTTAACCAGGAAGGGCTCATTGAGATTAAAATCTCTTTTTCCAGAGCGCCCTGGCCAAGATAGGCAGCACCAAGTCATTACAGACAACATGAAAAACTACAAGTAATCTAGTAAAAACCATTGAATTCACAAGAGTATTAAACAGCAAATTAAAAACATTGACAGGTCAGGGAATCAGCCTCAAAATCTTTCATCAGTGATTTAAAAACACCAATTGGGACAAGTTCTTCCAGTTTTAAAGTATTTTGTAAGGTGTTCCAAGACGATGGCACAGAGTACATAAAAGCCCTTTTACCAAATTCAGTTCGGACATTTGGAACAGTTAGCAGGATAAAGTCCAGCGAACGAAGAGAGTACCCACCACATTTCTGAACAATAAAAATGCACAAATAAAACCCCTGGTATACAAAGTACAGAGGTGAGTAAGGGTTTTGCAGTTTAAAATAAATCTCAAAGTGCCATGGTAAAGAGTGTCAATTGATCTCAAACACTGAGCGGAAGCATTCATATATAAAATATCCCCATAGTCTAGTAAAGGCATAAATGTAGCTGATACTCGCCTCCTTCTGGCTTCAAAAGAAAAACAGGCAGTATTCGTAAAATAAAATCCCAATTTCAGCTTCAATTTTTTTGTAAGTTGTTGAATATGCAATTTAAAAGAGAGGCCGTCATCATTTAAAATTCCAAGATATTTATATGAGGTTACAACCTCTCTCCTTGCCCTGACAGGTAGTAATAGGTGAAAGGTTCAGAGGTCTATTTCTTGCATTAGTTTAGTTTTGTCAGTATTGAGGATAAGCTTCAATTGACACAAGGTATGTTGAACAGTATATGGCAGGTAGCTCAGCCCAAGTGATGTACTGGGCTGTCTGTCCTACCCTCTGTAGCGCCATGCAATCGAAAGCAGTGCTATTGCCATACCAGGCAGTGATACAGCCAGTCAAGATGCTCTCAATGGTACAACTGTAGAACATTTTGAGGAATTGAGGGCCCAAACATTTTCAACCTCCTGAGGGGGAAGAGGCACTGTCGCGCATTCTTCATGGCTGTGTACGTGTGTTTGGACCATTTGAAGTCTTTAGTGATTTGGACACAGCTCTTGGCCTGCTCCACTGCAGCCCCATCGTTGTGGATGGGGATGCGCTCGCCCCCCTGTTTCCTGTAGTCCATGATCAGCTCCTTGGTCTTACTGATCTTGAGGGAGAGGTTGTTGTTCTGGTACCACACTGCCAGGTCACGGACCTCCTCCCTGAAGGCTAACTCATCGCCGCCCGTGATCAGGCCTGCAGCCTTGCGAGGGTTGACACGTTTAAATGTTTTCCTCACGTCGGCTGCAGTGAAGGAGAGTCCGCATGTTTTAGTTGCGGGCTGTGTCAGTGGCACTGTATTGTCCTCAAAGCGGGCAAAAAAGTTATTTAGTCTGCCTGGGAGCAAGACATCCTGGTCCGTGACGGTGCTGGTTTTCTTTTTGTAATCCGTGATTGACTGTAGACCCTGCCACATACCTCTTGTGTCTGAGCCGTTGAATTGAGATTCTACTTTGTCTCTATACTGACGCTTAGCTTGTTTGATTGCCTTGCGGAGGGAATAGTTACACTGTTCGTCATGTTTCCAGTCACCTTGCCCTGATTAAAAGCAGTGGTTCGCACTTTCAGTTTAACGCGAATGCTGCCATCAATCCACGGTTTCTGGTTTGGGAATGTTTTAATCGTTGCTATGGGAACAACATCTTCAACGCACGTTCTAATGAACTCGCTCACCGAATCAGCGTATTCGTCAATGTTGTTGTCTGACGCAATACGGAACATATCCCAGTCCACGTGATGGAAGCAGTCTTGGAGTGTGGAATCAGATTGGTCGGACCAGCGTTGAACAGACCTCAGCGCGGGAGCTTCTTGTTTTAGTTTCTGTCTGTAGGCAGGGATCAACAAAATGGAGTCGTGGTCAGCTTTTCCGAAAGGAGGGCGGGGTAGGGCCTTATATGCGTCGCGGAAGTTGGAATAACAATGATCCAAGGTTTTTCCAGCCCTGGTTGCGCAATCGATATGCTGATAAAATTTAGGAATCTTGTTTTCAGATTAGCCTTGTTAAAATCCCCAGCTACAATGAATGCAGCCTCCGGATATATGGATTCCAGTTTGCAAAGAGTCAGATAAAGTTCGTTCAGAGCCATCGATGTGTCTGCTTGGGGGGGAATATATACGGCTGTGATTATAATCGAAGAGAATTCCCTTGGTAGATAATGCGGTCGACATTTGATTGTGAGGAATTCTAAATCAGGTGAACAGAAGGACTTGAGTTCCTGTATGTTGTTGTGGCCACACCACGTCACGTTAACCATAAAGCATACGCCCCCGCCCCTCTTCTTACCAGAAAGATGTTTGTTTCTGTCGGCGCGATGCGTGGAGAAACCAGCTGGCTGCACCGTCTCCGATAGCGTCTCTCCAGTGAGCCATGTTTCCGTGAAGCAAAGAACGTTACAGTCTCTGATGTCCCTCTGGAATGCTACCCTTGCTCGGATTTCATCAACCTTGTTGTCAAGAGACTGGAAATTGGCGAGGAGAATGCTAGGGAGTGGTGCATGATGTGCCCGTCTCCGGAGTCTGACCAGAAGACCGCTTCGTTTTCCCCTTTTTCAAAGTCGTTTTTTGGGGTCACCGGCTGGGATCCATTCCGTTGTCCTGGGTGAAAGGCAGAACACAGGATCCGCTTCGCGAAAGTCATATTCTTGGTCGTACTGATGGTGAGTTGATGCTGCTCTTATGTTCAGTAGTTCTTCTCGACTGTATGTAATGAAACCTAAGATGACCTGGGGTACCAATGTAAGAAATCACACGTAAAAAACAAAAAACTGCATAGTTTCCTAGGAACGCGAAGCGAGGCGGCCATCTCTGTCGGCGCCAAATCAGTTCTGTTATACTCACAGACATCATTTCAACAGTTTTGGAAACTTTGGAGTGTTTTCTATCCAAATCTACTAATTACAGTGCCTTGCGAAAGTATTCAGCCCCCTTGAACTTTGCGACCTTTTGCCACATTTCAGGCTTCAAACATAAAGATATAAAACTGTATTTTTTTGTGAATAATCAACAACAAGTGGGACACAATCATGAAGTGGAATGACATTTATTGGATATTTCAAACTTTTTTTACATATCAAAAACTGAACAATTGGGCGTGCAAAATTATTCAGCCCCCTTAAGTTAATACTTTGTAGCGCCACCTTTTGCTGCGATTACAGCTGTAAGTCGCTTGGGGTATGTCTCTATCAGTTTTGCACATCGAGAGACTGAAATGTTTTCCCATTCCTCCTCCTTGCAAAACAGCTCGAGCTCAGTGAGGTTGGATGGAGAGCATTTGTGAACAGCAGTTTTCAGTTCTTTCCACAGATTCTCGATTGGATTCAGGTCTGGACTTTGACTTGGCCATTCTAACACCTGGATATGTTTATTTTTGAACCATTCCATTGTAGATTTTGCTTTATGTTTTGGATCATTGTCTTGTTGGAAGACACATCTCCATCCCAGGCTCAGGTCTTTTGCAGACTCCATCAGGTTTTCTTCCAGAATGGTCCTGTATTTGGCTCCATCCATCTTCCCATCACTTTTAACCATCTTCCCTGTCCCTGCTGAAGAAAAGCAGGCCCAAACCATGATGCTGCCACCACCATGTTTGACAGTGGGGATGTTGTGTTCAGGGTGATGGGCTGTGTTGCTTTTACGCCAAACATAACGTTTTGCATTGTTGCCAAAAAGTTCAATTTTGGTTTCATCTGACCAGAGCACCTTCTTCCACATGTTTGGTGTGTCTCCCAGGTGGCTTGTGGCAAACTTTTTATGGATATCTTTAAGAAATGGCTTTCTTCTTGCCACTCTTCCATAAAGGCCAGATTTGTGCAATATACGACTGATTGTTGTCCTATGGACAGAGTCTCCCATCTCAGCTGTAGATCTCTGCAGTTCATCCAGAGTGATCATGGGCCTCTTGGCTGCATCTCTGATCAGCCTTCTCCTTGTATGAGCTGAAAGTTTAGAGGGACGGCCAGGTCTTGGTAGATTTGCAGTGGTTTGATACTCCTTCCATTTCAATATTATCGCTTGCACAGTGCTCCTTGGGATGTTTAAAGCTTGGGAAATCTTTTTGTATCCAAATCTGGCTTTAAACTTCTTCACAACAGTATCTGGGACCTGCCTGGTGTGTTCCTTGTTCTTCATCATGCTCTCTGCACTTTTAACGGACCTCTGAGACTATCACAGTGCAGGTGCATTTATACGGAGACTTGATTACACACAGGTGGATTGTATTTATCATCATTAGTCATTTAGGTCAACATTGGATCATTCAGAGATCCTCACTGAACTTCTGGAGAGAGTTTGCTGCACTGAAAGTAAAGGGGCTGAATAATTTTGCACGCACAATTTTTCAGTTTTTGATTTGTTAAAAAAGTTTGAAATATCCAATAAATGTCGTTCCACTTCATGATTGTGTCCCACTTGTTGTTGATTCTTCACAAAAAAATACAGTTTTATATCTTTATGTTTGAAGCCTGAAATGTGGCAAAAGGTCGCAAAGTTCAAGGGGGCCGAATACTTTCGCAAGGCACTGTATATGCACATACTAATTATATGCATATCCTTCTGGGCCTGAGTAGAAGGCAGTTTAATTTGGGCCCGCTTTTCATCCAAAATTCCAAATGCTGCCCCCTACCCTAGAGAAGTTAAGCAATTTAAAGGCAATGCTACCAAATACTAATTGAGTGTATGTAAACTTCTGACCCACTGGGAATGTGATGAAAGAAATAAAAGCTGAAATAAATAATTCTCTCTAGGATTAAATGTCAGGAATTGTGTAAAATGGAGTTTAAATGTATTTGGCTCAGGTGTATGTAAACTTCTGACTTCAACTGTAGGTGGGTGATTGCAGTGTGGAGAGCAATTGAGATTGCGTCATCTGTGGATCTGTTGGGGCGGTATTCAAATTGGAGTATATCTACGGTGTCAGGGATGGTGGAGTTAATGTGTGCCATAACGAGCCTCTCAAATTACTTCGTGATTACAGAAGTGAGTGCTAAACGGCGGTAGCCATTGTGGCATGAAGCCTTAGAGTTCTTGGGGACAGAAATGATGTTGGTCATCTTAAAACATATTGGGATTACAGAGTGGGACAAGGAGAGGTTGAGAATTACTGTGAATTTGCCTGCCAACTGTTCTGAGAATGCACCCTGGAATACTGTCGTGCCCCGTGGCCTTGTGGGTGTTGACCTGTTAAAAACCTTCTTAAGACCTATCTCACGGCCTCGGAGAGCGAGATCACTCCATCCTCTGGGTTCGTGATGGCCCTCACACCGGCGCGATGTTGTGGCTGTCAAAGCGTGCATAAAAATGCATTGAGTTCGTCTGGTAGAGAGTCATCATTGGGCAGATCACGGTTGGGTCTTCCTTTGTAATCCTAGACTGTGGCCCCGGCCACATGTAGCAAACATCAGAGCCTGTGTGATATGATTCCACCTTATTCCTGTCTTGTCCTCTTGCTTGTTTGATGACTCTGTGGAGGTCAAAGCGGGACTTCTTGTACTTATTCCTGTCCATGGCAGTAGCCTCAGGGTGTCTACGATAGATCTGTGTGCGGTAGCCCTGCCCTTTAGTTTAGCTCCAACTTCGGTGTTAATCCAGGGCTTTTAATTGGGGAAGCAGCGAACCCTCAACGTGCGGATAACGTCACCGATGCATTTTCCAACGAAACCGGTGACGGAGGGGGTTAGCTCGTCAATGTTATCGGCGAAGTCTCGAAACATTATCCAATCAGCGCTAGCAAAGTAGTCCTGTAGCATAATCAGGAGGACGGGAGCAGGAGTACGGAGTCATAATCTTATTTGCTGATTGGCAGATGAGGAGGTGCCTTGTATGCTTGCTTTTGGGTAGAATAACAGTGGTCTCGGATTTTATCGACTCTAGAGATGTTGGAGACGTGCTGATGAATGTTGGGCATCACGTGTCTTAGTGACGCAGAATTAAAATCGCCGGCAAACAGAAAAGCAGCCTATGGATGTAGGTTTTCTTGCTTGTTTATATCCTTGTACAGCGTTAAGTGCCAGCGTATTATTTTTCTTGTCCTGAGGGGGAATGTATACAACAGTCGCAATAACAGCTGAAAACTCCCTTGGGAGGTAGAACGGTCGGCATTTGACCATCAGGTATTCCAAGACAGGTAAACAGTGGGTCGACACTTCCACCGCGCTGAAGATAGAACACCAGTTGATGTTGATGTAGAGGCAAACCCCTCCCCCCCTCGATTTTCCGGACTCCACTGTCCTGTCCGTCCGGTGCATGAAGAATCTTTTGAGTTTGATAGCCATGGGGGAGAGAGCCATGTTTCAGAAAAGCGAAGAATATTGCTGATTCGAGAGTCCAGTTGGTAGCAAATCCGCAATCAGAGGTCATCCATCTTATTATCAAGTGACTGTACATTGGCCAGTATATGTTGTGAATAGGTGGCCGGTTTTCCCTTCGCCTTAATCTCAACAGACGCCCCCCCCCCCCCCCCCCACACACACACACACACACACACCTTGGCCTCTGTAACGCCGGCGTTTCCTCTTGGGGAACCCGGAAATTGGGTCAGAATTACAGAGAGAGCCCAGAAGTTGAAGCCGGAATTGGGGTAAGTAACTGCCGATCTGATGTTCAAAAGTAATTTTTGGTTGTAAGCAATAATAGTGGATACATTTTGTGAAGAGAAAGTAAAAATTAACTACAAAATAATCATAAAATAGCAAAGTTGGGTCGGAGCTTGCAAAACGGCGGCCATCCAGTACAGGGCCATTTCACGCCTTGAAACAAACGCAGGTAGGCATGTCAACATAAAAGCTCAAATACACAAACACACACACACACAAACATATGCTCATACACATGCACAAACTCACACACAGCCATCTGTAACCTGGTCATACCCTATTGATGCCACTGAACTCTGCCGACTCCATAGTCCTCAAACTGTATCCAAGGAGGCATGAGATTCTGGAGCTGAGATGTCCTCCAAACAATGCCTCAAGGACTAACTCAGTGGGCTTTCCCTTACTTTAACCAAGCAGCCTGCTCCACTGCACAATACTAATGTGTTACCTCAGTCACACAGGTAAAATAAGAGACAGGCATCCCCCTAGGGCTTCTCTCTACCCCCCAGCCTTAATGCTGCATAGTAGATGGTGTGTGAGGACTGTTAAATACTCTCTATATGTGACTGCTCTCTCCTCTTCTGTTTTCTAGGGAGACTGTGACTTTCACATCCCCTTCAGTCCTTCAAAGAAGGACAATCTCTTCTCCTTTCTTTTCTTTTCATTTATTCTCATCTCCTCTCCTCTTCTCAACTGACAGATGTTCTAAAAATCAACTCACTGACCTGGCTCTGAAGAGCAGTGACCACAGTCAATTCTCAGACTGTGAGTCCATTACACACACTGTCTTATCTGGGCTGTTAGAACTGCTCATCACACACACACACACACACACATGCACGCACGCTCGCACGTACCTTCATGCACACAAGTGACCACAAATGGTCATTCTCTCCAGTACTTGACTGATGCCTGAAGTGCTCACCATTAAAAAGGAGAGAGAAAGAAAGTGAGGGAGGGTTTACTGGGCCTGGAGAGCTGCTGGATGAAAGAGACATAGAGAGATGGGTCCTGGCCTGTGTCCAATCACTGCAACACTCTCACAGTCATCTGAAGAGGCGAAAGCTATATAGAGCTACGTAGCAGGTGACTGTGTCGAGAACAGCCTCACAATTTAACGTACAGTAATTTAATATTAAAGAGGCTTTTTGAATTGAACTTCAGTTCACTGTGGTTAAACATGCCTTGCACATTGAAACTGAGGGTAACCAACCAGATCGTCCGTGATTAACAAAGTTAATTTCTTCACTGAGCACCAACCCACCCACCCAGACAGTGATTAACATGACCATTTACACACTGCTGCTTGGTTAGCCACGTCTGTAATGCTGTGATGCCCAGGCATGCTTCTAACCTGTAGTGACACTCAGTGGGAGGCTACTGTATACAGTAGGTGGGACTCTTCAAGGCTGCTATTAGAGGATGGGAGGAGATTCGGCCTTGAGAGAGGTGGGGGGGAGAGGAGAGAGATTGAGATAGTGGGGTAGGGAGAGGAGGGAGAGAGAAGAGAGAGTGGGATTGTGGGGTAGAGAGAGGAGGGAGATAAGAGAGAGAGAGTGGGGAGAGAGAGATATAGGAAGTGTGTGGGGTCATGGGGTCATGGGGGCTGATTAAGATCTCTGCACTGCAGCGTCAATGTTTCATTCATGATTAAGTAGAGCTAGTGCACCAATTAGGCCATACACGAATCTCTCTCTCTCTCTCTCTCTCTCTCTCTCCTCTCCACTCTACCTGTCTACACACACACACACACACACCCCCGCTGAGGGATGCTGCCACATTGTAATTAGTCATGCTTCACAGGTGAGGTGCTTAATAGTTATTGGGTACTGCTCCGACTGATAACACAACCTATCATTAGAGTCTGCAGCTTCTCACACACACACACACACACACACACACACGACCACAAACACACACAAGAATGGCCTTTTTCCCTTTATCCAGATGAACACCTGCTCACTTTTGGTTGTTTGAAAAGGAAATAATCTCCAAAATGTCGTTATTTTTTAAACAAGCCTTAGAAAGTTGGTTGCAATTTCAGTTTAATCCACCTGAAAAGACAGAACAAATAATACAACAAATATTGTGGTTAAACTCAAATATACTAATTGATAATAAAAAAAAAACTTTTCGAGGAAATGTTTAAAAAATGTTGAATTTTAGTGGATGACATCATAAATAGGACTGGTGGAGTTATGTCACACATGCAGCTAACATAGACATATGGAAATGTCTGCTCTACCCACAATTACAACCAACTAATTGCAGCAATAGTACAAAAATGGAAAAGACAAGTAGAAGGGGAAAAAAGTAAGGAACTTGTATGTCGGCCCTGTATTAAAGAACATAAATGGTTAAAGAAATGTGTGATAAATAAAAACATATACCAAAAAACTGACAGCTGTGCCATATAAATTGCAAAATAGTTGGGAAGAGATTTTCGATGTACCCATTCAATGGCACATGGTTTATGAATTGATACGCAAAACAGTGCCGGATTCAAAGCTTCACATTTTTCAATTTAGATTACTATACAAAATTATTGCAACTAATAGAATGTCATATATATGGGGGATACAATCTTCCCAGCTCTGCAGATTCTGCTGTGAGGAGGCAGAGTCATTAGATCATTTATTCTGGTATTGTCCATATGTAGCTCGTTTTTGGTCACAGGTCCAGGAATGGCTGAAGAATTGCAACATTTGCCTAGAACTAACGCTGCAGACAGCAATACTGGGTGATTTGAAAAGCCATAGTCAATCAATCAATAATATTATAATAATTTTAGCGTAAATGTTTATTTTTAATTTACAATCTGTAGAAGCTATGATAATAGAATGGTTCAGTACTTTTGTGAAGCTTCACAACACAGTTGAAAAATATATTGCAAATAGAAATCCAAAATGGATGGTGTTGAGAGACGGATGGGAGGGGTTGAATGGAGCTGAAGGCTGGTGCTAATAACAAGATAACCAATGTAAAACAATCGGGGTCTGTAAAATGTATATAGGTTCAGAACTTTTGTGAAATAACACAGTTACAAATATAAGTCAAATAGATTGTGTCTGTAAAATGTGTATAAGATGTATAAACTGAAGGTAGAAGCCTAAGTGTTATTGTTTATTAGTTTACTCCAATTGGGGAAAGGGTGGTAGGGTTGCGGGGAATAACAAAGGTATATTCTAAAAAAAAGTATGTATATCTATATAGGTATGTGTATGTATATATATATGTGTATATGTATGCATATATGTATGTATAAGGATACATACATTTACCCCCCGAAATGTCAGGGGGATTGGAAATGATGCAGACAATTACATTGATGGAAGCAACAATCTTTCCACAATTATAAGGTGATCCACCCCTTAAATTAAAAATAAATAAATAACACACACACACACACGCAAGCCTTCCCTTTGGCAAATCTGATCATAACTCTATCCTCCTGATTCCTGCTTACAAGCAAAAACTTGAACAGGAAGTACCAGTGACACGCTCAATACGTAAGTGGTCTGATGAAGTGAATGCTAAGCTACAGGACTGTTTCACTAGCACAGACTGGAAAGTGTTCCGGGACTCATCCGATAACATTAAGGAGTTTGAAAATCAGTCACCGGCTTCATTAATACTGTAAGTGCATCGACAACCTTGTCCCCACAGTGACTCTAAGTACACGTCCCAACCAGAAGCCATGGATAACAGGCAACATTTGCACTGAGCTAAATGTATGCGGTGCCGCTTTCAATGAGCGGTACACTAATCTGGACACTTATAAGAAATCCCGCTAGGACCTCAGACGAGCCATCAAACAGGCAAGGGTCAATACAGGATTAAGATCGAATCCTACTACGCCAGCTCTGATGCTTGTTGGGTGTGGCAGGGCTTGCAAACTATCACAGATTACAAAGGGATACCCAGCCATGAGCTGCCCAGTGACGCAAGCCTACCAGATGATCTAAATGCCTTTTATGCTCGAATCGAGGCAAGCAACACTGAATCATTCATGAGAGCACCAGCTGTTCCGGACAACTGTGTGATCTTACTATAAAACAGGTTAACATTTATAAGGCCGGGTGGCGAGATTGATTACCAGGATGTATACTCAGAGCATGCACTGATCAGCTGGCAAGTGTCTTCACTGACATTTTCAACCTCTCCCTGACCCTGTTTAATACCTACTGTATATGTTTCAAGCAGACCACCATTGTCCCTGTGCCCAAGAACGCCAAGGTAACCTGCCTAAATGACTACCGCCCAATAGCACTCACATCTGTACCCATGAAATGCTTTGAAAGGCTGATCATGGCTCACATCAACACCATCATCCCAGACCCCCTGCACCCACTCCAATTCGTATAACGCCCCAACTGATCCACAGATGACGCAATCTCTATTGCACTCTACACTGCCCTCTACCACCTGGATAAGAGGAACGCCTATTTGAGAATGTTGAAGACTACAGCGCAGTCTTCAACACCATAGTATCCTCCAAGCTCATCACTAAGCTTAGAACCCTGGGACTGAACAGCTCCCTCTGCAACTGGATCCTGGACTTCATGAGGGCCGTCCCAAGGTGGTAAAGGGAGGCAACAACACATCTGCCACGCTGTCCCTCAACATGTGTGTGCTTAGTGCCCTCCTGTACTCCCTGTTCACCCACGACTGCTTGGCTGCGCACGACTCCAACACCCTCATTAAGTTTGCTGACGACATGACGGTGGTAGGCCTGATCAGTGACAATGATGAGACAGCCTATAGGGAGGAGATCAGTGACCTGTCACTGTGGTGCCAGGACAACAACCTTTCCCTTAACGCCAGCAACACAAAGGAGCTGATCGTGGACTACAGGAAATGGAGGGCCGAGCACGCCCCCATCCACATCGACGTGGCTGTAGTAGAGTGGGTCGAAAGCTTCATGTTCTTCAGTGTCAACATCAATAAGGAATTAACATGGTCCACACATACCAACAGAGTTGTGAAGAAGGCACGACTTGTCATGGGCCCTCAGATCCTTAAAAATATATGCAGATGCACCATTGAGAGCATCTTGACTTGCTGCATCACCACTTGGTACGGCAACTGCTTGGCATCCGACCACAAGACACTACAGAGGATAGTGCATACATCACTGGGGCCGAGCTTTGTGCCATCCAGCACCTCTATACCAGGCGGTGTGAGAGGAAGGCCCTAAAAATTCTCAAAGACTCCAGCCACCCAATTCATAGACTGCTCTCTCTGCTACCGCACGGCAAGCGTGACCGATGCACCAAGTTTGGAACCAACAGGACCCTGAACAGCTTCTACCCCCAAGCAGTAAGACTGCTAAATAGTTAACCAAATAGCTACCCAGCATATCTGCATTGACCCCCTTTGCACTAACTCACATACCCTACTGCTACTGCTTATCTTCTATCCGGTTGCCTAGTCACTTTATCCCTACCTAAATGTACATATCTACCTCAGTTACCCCTCCAGTCGGTACTGGAACCCTGTGCATATAGCCCTGTTATCGTATTCCTTGTATTATCATCTTTCTATTATTTTTCTATTTCTCTTTCTGCAACGTTAGGAAGGGCCCACAATCATTTCACTGTTAGTCTACACCTGTTGATTAAAAAGCATGTGACAAATACTTTTCTATTTGATTTTGATGCACACACACACACACACACACACACACACACACACACACACACACACACACACACACAGAAAGCAGAGAGGAACAGGTCTGGCTGCCAGACTATCCAACACCTGTAGCTCTCAACTACAGTTTATGTATTCCAGTGGTAAGACTATGCGAACCTTTAGTGTCGTATAGATTCTTCACCTCACCATGCGTTTCATCTGGCTCCTAATAGTCCTCTTAGTAGTAAAAGGCATAATTAAATATAGGGCCTTCACAAAGACACAGTGAGTTCGCACAGATTGAGCCGGTTCAAGGCTACATTAATAATGAGTTCACTCAGACAGGGGCTGTTTGCCAGATGGCACCCTATTCATTATATAGAGTGCTTCCTCTGACCAGGTTCCATAGGACTCTGGTCAATAGTAGTGCACTACACTCTTAGAAAAAAGGGTTCCAAAAGCCTTATTCAGCTGTCCCCATAGGATAACCCTTTTTGGTTCCAGGTAGAACCCTCTTGGTTTCCATGTAGAACCCTCAGTAGAAAGGGGAAACAAAAATGGTTCTTCAAAGGGTTCTCTTCTGGTAACAGCTGCAACCATGTAGCAAAATACTTGTGTTCCTATCTCCAACATTGCAGTAATATCTAACAATTTACAACAATACACACAAATCTAAAAGTAATATTAGGGCAAGCTATGTCAGAGTCTGAAGTTTAAATGTATATGCATAAATACAGTATATCACAAAAGTGAGTACACCCCTCACATTTTTGTAAATATTTGAGTATATGTAAAGTAGTGAGTGTACAGCTTGTATAACAGTGTAAATTTGCTGTCCCCTCAAAATAACTCAACACACAGCCATTAATGTCTAAACCGCTGGCAACAAAAGTGAGTACACCCCTAGGTGAAAATGTCCAAATTGGGCCCAAAGTGTCAATATTTTGTGTGGCATCCATCATTTTCCAGCACTGCCTTAACCCTCTTGGGCATGGAGTTCACCAGAGCTTCACAGGTTGCCACTGGAGTCCTCTTCCACTCCTCCATGACGACATCACGGAGCTGGTGGATGTTAGAGACCTTGCACTCCTCTACCTTCCGTTTGAGGATGCCCCACAGATGATCAATAGGGTTTAGGTCTGGAGACATGCTTGGCCAGTCCATCACCTTTACCCTCAGCTTCTTTAGCAAGGCAGTGGTCGTCTTGGAGGTGTGTTTGGGGTCGTTATCATGTTGGAATACTGCCCTGCGGCCCAGTCTTCGAAGGGAGGGGATCATGCTCTGCTTCAGTATGTCACAGTACATGTTGGCATTCATGGTTCCCTCAATGAACTGTAGCTCCCCAGTGCCAGCAGCACTCATGCAGCCCCAGACCATGACACTCCCACCACAATGCTTGACTGTAGGCAAGACACACTTGTCTTTGTACTCATCACCTGGTTGCCACCACACACGCTTGCCACCATCTGAACCAAATAAGTTTATCTTGATCTCATCAGACCACACGACATGGTTCCAGTAATCCATGTCCTTAGTCTGCTTGTCTTCAGCAATCTGCTTGCGGGCTTTCTTGTGCATCATCTTTAGAAGAGGCTTCCTTCTGGGACGACAGCCATGCAGACCAATTTGATGCAGTGTACGGCGTATGGTCTGAGCACTGACAGGCTGACCCCCCCACAACCCTTCAACCTCTGCAGCAATGCTGGCAGCACTGATACGTCTATTTCCCAAAGACAACTTCTGGATATGATGCTGAGCACCTGCACTCAACTTCTTTGGTCGACCATGGCAAGGCCTGTTCTGAGTGGAACCTGTCCAGTTAAACCGCTGTATGGTCTTGGCCACCGTGCTGCAGCTCAGTTTCAGGGTCTTGGCAATCTTCTTATAGCCCAGGCCATCTTTATGTAGAAAACAATTCTTTTTTTCAGATCCTCAGAGAGTTCTTTGCCATGAGGTGCCATGTTGAACTTCCAGTGACCAGTCAGTATGAGGGATTGTGAGAGCGATGACACCAAATTTAACACACCTGCTCCCCATTCACACCTGAGACCTTGTAACACTAACGAGTCACATGACACCGGGGAGGGAAAATGGCTAATTGGGCCCAATTTGGACATTTTCACTTAGGGGTGTACTCACTTTGGTTGCCAGCGGTTTAGACATTAATGGCTGTGTGTTGAGTTATTTTGAGGGGACAGCAAATTTACACTGTTACACAAGCTGTACACTCACTACTTTACATTGTAGCAAAGTGTCATTTCTTCAGTGTTGTCACATTTATTGGCCAGTCTGAGATATGGCTTTTTCTTTGCGGCTCTGCCTAGAAGGCCAGCATCCCGGAGTCCCCTCTTCACTGTTGACGTTGAGACTGGTGTTTTGTGGGTACTATTTGATGATGCTGCCAGTTGAGGACTTGTGAGGCGTCTGCTTCTCAAACTAGACACTAATGTACTTGTCCTCTTGCTCAGTTGTGCACCACGGCCTCCGACTCCTCTTTCTATTCTGGTTAGAGCGAGTTTGCGCTGTTCTGTGAAGGGAGTAGTACACAGTGTTGTACGAGACCTTCAGTTCCTTGGCAATTTCTCACATGGAATAGCCTTATTTCTCAGAATAAGAATAGACTGACGAGTTTCAGAAGAAAGGTCTTTGTTTCTGGGCATTTTGAGCCTGTAATCGAACCCACAAATGCTCCAGATACTCAACTAGTCTAAAGAAGGCCAGTTTTATTGCTTCTTTAATCAGCACAAGTTTCCAGCTGTGCTAACATAATTGCAAAAGGGTTTTCTAATGATCAATTAGCCTTTTAAAATGATACACTTGGATTAACTAACACAACGTGCCATTGGAGCACAGGAGTGATGGTTGCTGATAATGGGCCTCTGTACGACTATGTAGATATTCCATAACAAATCAGCCGTTTCCAGCTACAATAGTCATTTACAACATTAACCATGTCTACACTGTATTTCTGATCAATTGTATGTTATTTTAATGGACAAAAAATTTGCTTTTCTTTCAAAAACAAGGACATTTGACCCCAAACTTTTGAATGGTAGTGTACATATGAAACGGGTAAAACTATATCTAACTATCATTAAAGTGACCAGTGTTCCATGTCTATGTATGTATTTAACAGTCTGATGGCCTTGAGATAGAAGCTGTTCTTCAGTCTCTCGGTCCCAGCTTTGATACACCCGTACTGACCTCGCCTTCTGGATGATAAGCGAGGTGAACAGGCCCTGGCTCGGGTGAGGTCCTTGATGATCTTCTTGGCCTTCCTGTGACACCGGGTGCTGTAGATATCTTGGAGGGCAGGCAGCGTGTCTCCGGTAATACGCTTGGCAGACCGCACCACCCTCTGGAGAGCCATACAGACAGGCAGTTCACAGAGACAACATTAGATTAACATGGAGAGATGGAGTGCTAGAGCTGAGAGAGTGATCAGCTGGAGAGAGTTGTAATCAGTGTGACAGACAGAGTTGTAATCAGGTTACACAGAGTGTTGACTGTGCACTCTTCATGACATACATGTTCCCTCTGCGCCTGTCTCTCAATTGTTCCTGTTTCCTAGTTTTCCCGGTGTTGACCATTCTGCCTGCCCTGACCCAGAGCCTGCCTGCCATCCTGTACCTTTAACCTATTTATCTAGATTACTGACCTCTACCTGCCCTTGAGGTGCTTTTGGCCTGCCCCTGTTCGATTAATAAACTGTTGTTACTTCGACGTTGTCTGCTTCTGGTTCTTACCTGAAATGTGCTAAACATAGATATACTGTACACTCATCCACACATAGACACACACCAACGTACATGCATGCTACATACAGTACACATCACAGCTGCTGCTACGTGACTCTTAATATGATTGCTAAATACTGCAAAGCCCTATCATTGTTTGCTCCATGGCTCAGGCAGCCAAGTGGATACAAGGCTGTTTGGCTCATCTCAGTCACAAAGTGGAATAACTTTGCAGCTGTTTCTGATTATTAAGCAATGTCATGCTGGTGGGTAGTAACATTCAAATAAAGCCATGAAAAGAAACATAGGCTGAAAAGAGTGGGCAGTTCAGCTTTGTCACTTTAAGCTCAATTACATGAATATCATACCTTGACTAATTATTTATTGACTTAAATCGTTGTGCAACATCATGGGTAAGCTCTGGCCATCGTCTTTCAGCTCCAACAAGTATATTTCTACTGGTGAGGGCATGGTAAAACTTGTCCCCTAATCTCCCCCCTTCTGCAAAACATGTGTAGATATTGTATTATAAATTGTGCCTTCCTGTGTTATACTTGTGCTAAAATCTTTATTATATTCTACTGCGATTTACTTTATGTTCTTATTCTCATCTTTTCCTCTTGTTGTTGCATTGTATAGAAGGAACCTGCAAGTCAGCATTTTGTTGGTTGGTGTATACCATGTGTATCCCGTACATAGGACTCATACAACTTGAAATGTGAAACTAGATCAATGCACAGTCTTTAAAGCCTTTTGCCTTCAGGGAGTGTGTGTGTTATATAATCATAAGTGAATAGACAAGAATATCAGAGTTGGTACTGAGTGCAATTCAAAGTTTCATTCTTGAGAGCAGAATAGATATGACAGAACAAACAATTATTAACAGGTGTAACCATTGACTTGCGGCCATATTCAAATCTTTGAAGATGGCGCCCGACAGAGATGGTCGTCTCGCTTTGCGTTCTTAGGAAACTATGCAGTGTTTTGGTTTTTTATGTATAATTTCTTACATTGTTACCCCAGTAAATCTTAAGTCTTATTACATACAGCTGGGAAGAACTATTGGATATAAGAGCAACGTCAACTTACCAACATTACGACCAGGAATACGACTTTCCCGAAGCGGATCCTCTGTTTGGTCCACCACCCAGGACAATGGATCGGATCCCAGTAGGCTGACCTTACAATCAATGCCGATTGTAACTGGAAAGCATATATCCTGAGGCTGCATTTTTTTGTAGCTGGGGATTTTAACAAAGCTAATCTGAAAACAAGGCTCCCTAAATTTGATCAACATATCGAATGTGTGACCCAGGCTGGCAGCATTCTGGATCATTGCCGCTAACTTCCGCGACGCATACAAGGCCCTCCCTCACCCTCCTTTTGGCAATTCTGACCACGACTCCATTTTGTTGCTCCCAGCCTATAGACAGAAACTTAAACAGGAAACGCCTGTTCTCAGGTCTGTTCAGCGCTGGCCCGACCATTCGGATTCCCCACTTCAAGATTGCTTCGATCACGTGGACTGGGATATGTTCCGGATAGCCTCAGACAACAACCTTGATGTATACGCTGATTAGGTGAGCGAGTTTATTAGCAAGTGCATTGGTGATGTTGTACCCACGGTGACTATTAAAACCTTCCCCAACAAGAAACCGTGGATTGATGGCAGCATTTGCGCAAAACTGAAAGTGCGAACCACTACTTTCAATCATGGCAAGGCGACCGGAAACATGACCGAATACAAACAGTGCAGCTATTCCCTCCGCAAGGCAATCAAACAAGCCTATCGTCAGTATCGAGACAAAGTAGAGTCGCAATTCAATGGCTCAGACACGAGACGTATGTGGCAGGGTCTACAGTCAATATTCAATCAATCCCTATCCCAGTCTGCTGTTCCCACATACTTCAAGAGGGCCACCATTGTTCCTGTTCCCAAGAAAGCTAAGGTAACTGAGCTAAACGACTATCGCTCCGTAGCACTCAGTTCCATCATCATGAATGGCTTTGAGAGACTAGTCAAGGATCATATCACCTCCACCCTACCTGACACCCTAGACCCACTCTAATTTGCTTACCTCCCCAATAGGTCCACAGACGACGCAATCGCAATCACACTGCACACTGCCCTAACCCATCTGGACAAGAGGAATAACTATGTAAGAATGCTGTTCATCGTTACAGCTCAGCATTTAACACCATAGTACCCTCCAAACTCATCATTAAGCTTGAGACCCTGGGTCTGAACCCTGCCCTGTGCAACTGGGTCCTGGACTTCCCCAGGTGGTGAGGGCCTCCCCCAGGTGGTGAGGGTAGGAAACAACATCTCCACCCCACTGATCCTCAACACTGGGGCCCCACAACGGTGCGTTCTCAGCCCTCTCCTGTACTCCCTATTCACCCATGACTGCGTGGTCATGCACGCCTCCAACTCAATCACCAAGTTTGCAGACGACACTATAGTGGTAGGCTTGATTACCAACAATGACGAGACGGCCTACAGGGAGGAGGTGAGGGCCCTCAGAGTGTGGTGTCAGGAAAATGACCTCACACTCAACGTCAACAAAACAAAGAAGATGACTGTGGACTTCAGGAAACAGCAGAGGGAGCAACCCCCTATCCACATCGACGGGATAGCAGTGGAGAAGGTGGAAAGTTTTAAGTTCCTCGGCCTACACATCACAGACAAACTGAAATGGTCCACCCAGACAGACAGCGTGGTGAAGAAGGCACAACAGCACCCGTCTTGTCACCGAAAACACTCACAAACTTACAGAAGCACAATTGACATGTACAGGCTGTATCACCGCCTGGTACGGCAACTGCTCCGCCCACAACCGTAAGGCTCTCCAGAGGGTAGTGAGGCCTGCACAACGCATCACAGGGGGAAAACTACCTGCCCTCCAGGACACCTACAGCACCCGATGTCACAGGAAGGCCAAAAAGATCATCAAGGACAACAACCACCCGAGCCATTGCCTGTTCACCCGCTATTATCTAGAAGGCGAGGTCAGTGCAGGTGCATCAAAGCTTGGCTCGAGAGAATGAAAAACAGCTTCTATCTCAAGGTCATCAGACTGTTAAACAGCCATCACTAACACTGAGTGGCTGCTGCCAACATACTGACTCAATCTCTAGCCCCTTTAATAATAAAAAATTAGATGTAATAAATATATATTATTAAATTTACACGTGCATGCACGCACACACACACACACACTGAACGCTGTCCCCCTCTACATTTGATTTGTCACTCTAATTGCATTGTCTACATTGGCCACACCTTTGTAACCATGGGACCAGCTGAGATGACCGTTCAGCCTATAAATAGATGGTGGAATCCAGCCAGGCTCTCTGGCCCTCTTTTGCTTGACCTGACCCTCCTCTCCTCTCTCGCTCCTCTCTTTCCGCCTCTCTCTTCCCACCCTGGGTTTCTCTCCTTGGCTCATCTCAGTGTGTGAGAGGGGGTTCTGACAGTAGCAGTCACGATCTTAATCAATGAGAGTATCGATGTAGCACTCATCTCTGCTGTACCCGGGGTCAATGAATTGGAACCCCATTCCCACAGAGTCCTTAGACAGTGTGTGTGTGTGTGTGTGTGTGTGTGTGTGTGTGTGTGTGTGTGTGTGTGTGTGTGTGTGTGTGTGTGTGTGTGTGTGTGCGTGCTGTAGCCTGACTCTCTGTTTTGTGCTTGTGTACGTGTGTCTGTACATGTCCCAGACAATTTCTGTCCACCAAAATAATGTGTTTCAGGACAAGCTTAACCTCGGGAGAGTCCTGCCATCATAGTGTGTAGAAATCCAGTGTCATACATTTATATTAGCTGATGTCTTATTGGACAAGCAGGGGACATTTACAAAGTGTCTGGCAGGATACAGTCGCCATAATGATCAGTTTGGGGAGGCAGAATCTCTTTGGTCATCTAAGATCAGAAGGCTCGGTCGTACATTTACATGTTATATTTCCCTACAGGCCCTGCTCTTTGATTCATCAAAGTATTCACAGGAGTTTTACAACATCTCAAACTTTGGGCAAATGGAACACTGGTATTTCAATGAGATAAATGATTTACAGCTGAGGGACTCTCGTAGAAGATGTATGAGACCACTGCAGCGAAAAGGGCAACTTGATCATTTGATGATTTTATGGAGGTGATCTGCAGTATCTGGAGTACCATTTGATAAGAGGAGACTTGGCATGGTCAGACGACCAAGGGACTTCTCATTTTGCAGTTTAGTGCAGAGTGATGACATCTGATAAGTGAATAAAAGTGCATTGCACTGAAATAGATCTCTGTCGATCTGCATTCTCCAGTTTGGTGTACATCTTCCAAGCAGCGACACGCCACTGAGTTTGTCGGGAGTTGACTGTACTATTATTATACTTAGATGTCAAAGGCTTTGGCAAACAAATGTCCCTCTTCACTGACAGTGCCACTGGGTAAAGGGTCCCTTTAAGGCAGCACCTCTCTGATTCAGAGGGTTTGGGTTAAATGCAGAAGACACATTTCTGTTGAATGCATTCAGTTGTACAACTGACTAGGTATCCCCTTTCCTTTCCCTTCTAAGAGGTCAATTACACCCTCTTCTACCTCTATAATCCAACATAACCATGCTTACTCTGCCCACTCCGCTGTGAAAGCATAAGCACTTTACATTCTACTTACAAATCTAGCATCATTGATGGTTGGCTGGTAGTGGTACCCCGATTCCCTATAAATAGGCCCATGTCAAAAGTAGTGCACTATAAGGCCAATAGTGTGCCGTTTGGGATGCAGACTCTGTGACTCCCTCACTTCCCTCCTCAGTCAGGAGTAGTTTGAAGAGAGCAGGCGGTTTGTCCATCCACTGAGCATCTGTGCTGACCTCATCGGAGCATCTTCCTAACTCACTCTTGGTGTTAATAGAGAGCTGTCCAAAGTCAATTGTAACAGTACAAGAAGAAAAACAACTAAATGAGAAGCATTCATTATTGAGCTGTCATCGTTGGTCCTCCTGGTCTTGCCAGAGTGGGAACGCATCAGTAGTTAACAGTGGCACCACTACCACAGGTTCTCTCTTGAAGCGTAACTTTGGCTCTAAAGTGATTTGTTATTTATGACTCAATGCAGCGTGGCTTTGTAGGAAACCCAGAAGGCTCAGATAGCTTTCCAAAAAGAAAGTGTCTGATGGACTGACTGGTTCCAAGTAAATAATGGTATGGAGGCCTAGGCTGGTTTCCTCTTCAGATCCTTAGTAAACAGCAGATGATGGTTAAAAGCACTCAGAAGAAGTGTGTCACTTCTCTGTACTCAGAACATTGGTCATTTCTCTGGTGAAAGTGACCATTACTGCTTTCTTCATACTTTCAAGGTAAGTGCCCATCATGTAGACAAGACAACACTGGGGTCATTTCTCTATGTGGCCCCCACCGTGAGCTCGGGTGCATCACAATACTCTTAAGTGGTTTCTTCTCCTCGTCTCCTCTCCTTCATCTGCAAGGATGTGAAAGTACTAACCCGTATGGCGCCCAATGCTCGCTGACTGAATGCCCTCCATGGTAATAGCCAATGACATTTCGACACATCACACAGGCTTGGAATGGCAACCAGATGCTGACAACACTGGCATGTCGACGTGTGTGTTTGTGTGATGGTGTGTCTGTTTGTGTGATGGTGTGTGTGTTTGTGAAGGTCTACGTGTATTTAGGTGTGTCCGTTCAAGCTTTTATAGTCTTTTTCTCTCTATTGACACAAGCCTTGGCTGTATCCTGCAGATCAAAGAGCACTTAAAAGGCTGGAGGCAAACGTCCACTGAATGCTAAAGTCATGGTTGTGAATGGGGTGCGTGTCATGAATTTAAATCTTATGGCAATCGTACGGGTAATAGGATTCTGTCCCTTTCCCCATCTCCATGGGACTTACATATAGAGCTTTGAAATGCATGAGAGACAGAGGATTTCTATGTGGGAGAACAGTTTTGATCCACAGAAAGCAAGGAAGCGCTGTCTTTGCTATGCATTGTAGCATGAGGGTGACGAGAGAGAGAGAGAGAGAGAGAGAGAGAGAGAGAGATTGTGCAAAGCTACAGATTATGACTAAATGGTGGAGAGGTAAATTAATATGTCGAAAATAAACCATAAACCAGCAATGCTATATTATTTTTTATTACATGGCAGAATCAGACAACTAGGTTAAGTTTCTATTTTAGCTTCCCTAATGTCTTTCCTCTAGCTGGGACAAAAAGTTAATCGGTTCCCAGTTATTATACTCTGGGGGAGAAATAATCGTTTTTCTTCTGGAATGAAATGTGTTTTGCACATCTGTAAATGACGAGATGATTGAGGACCTGGCTGTGCTGGAAGCTGGAGTCTGTATTTAATGCAGTGGTCTGGAGTCTACACACACACACACACACACACACACACACACACACACACACACACACACACACACACACACACACACACACACACACACACACACACACACACACACACACACACACACACATATTCAGACACACCACCCTCTAGACCACAGACAGAGAAGAGACAGAGTGGGGAAAGGAGAGGGAGGGGAGAGGAGAACAGGGTCTTCTTTAGGGATGTCTGGACAACTAATTCCACTGTCGTTATATAACCATCTTTCTGTGTGTGTTGCTGTGTGAGACAGGCAGTCTTTCAGCATATGAATAGAACTACATCATATGCTGTGAACATTCAGAAAGCATTGATGTATTGATGAACAAGCTTTCATCTTGCAGGTAGAATTCAGATCATAGCAAAAGCTTCAAACTATTGCAGATGAAAGGGTGGTCCTACCCTGTGGGGTGTAAAGGACAGCGCCTTTCTGGCCTGCTCACACACCAGCACCTCACCTTATGAGGCCCAGAAGCACAGAGAAGCCAGAGACACGCACACACACAGTGGTGTAAAGTACTTAAGTAAATATACTTTAAAGTACTACTTAAGTTGTTTTTGGGGGTATCTTTACTTTAATTACTATTTATATTTTTGGCTACTTTTACTTTTACTTCACTACATTCATAATGAAAATGATGTCATTTTTAGTCCATACATTTTCCTTGACACCCAAAAGTACTTTTAGCAGGTGTCACGTTCTGACCTTAGTTCCTTTGTTTTCTCTTTTGTTTTAGTATGGTCAGGGCGTGAGTTGGGTGGGTTGTCTATGTTAGTTTTTCTATGATTTTCTATTTCTGTGTTTGGCCTGATATAGTTCTCAATCAGAGGCAGCTGTCAATCGTTGTCCCTGGTTGAGAATCATATTTAGGTAGCCTGTTTTCGATTGTGTTTTGTGGGTGGTTCTTTTCAGTCTTTGTGTGTCTGCAC